>NW_028301576.1:12552500-12665000 GCF_042242905.1 Orbicella faveolata
GCAGAATTACTTCCACGGTACAATCAGCCTCTATACCTGACAATAACTTGACAAAAGACGAACAGCAAGCACTGAAACGACTGAAAAACGACAACAACATTGTCATACTACCAGCCGACAAAGGACGTGTCACTGTTGTTATGGACAAGACTGACTACTTTGACAAAATGGACGCACTTGTTAACGACAAACAAACTTACGAAGAACCTAAACGCGACCCGACGCCAGCACTTCAACGTACACTTAACAGCAAAATACTTACGCTTAAAAAGACTGACGCTATTGACACTCAACGCTACTATCGACTGAGGTGCTCAGTACCTCAACCACCGAAACTTTACGGACTACCGAAACTGCACAAACCTGGTATACCGATGCGACCTATAGTGTCATTCTGTGGGTCCCCTACGTATCAACTGTCTAAGTACTTGACGACCATACTGCAACCCCTTACTGACAAATCAAGACGCAAACTACAATCTACGGAGAACTTTATTGACGCTATTAAGACAGTACAGATACCCGACGACTACAAACTTGTGTCTTTTGATGTGAAATCACTGTTCACCAGTATTCCACTTCAATTGGCATTACAGTGTACCGAGACCGCTATACAACAATCTACTGTTGAACTGCCGTTACCTACAGAAGACATCATGGACTTACTGAACCTTTGCCTTACATCGACTTACTTTCAGTACAACGGTAAACACTACAAACAGTTGCATGGAACAGCCATGGGGTCGCCTGTTTCTGTCATTGTCGCAGAAATTGTGATGCAACACGTGGAGGAACGCGCCCTTCCAACTTGCCGACAAACGATACCCTTTGGTTACGCTACGTTGACGACACCTTTACCGCCGTTCACAAAGACGAAATTGACGATTTTCACGACCACCTAAACGAACAGAACGCCGACATCCAGTTTACTAAAGAGATCGAAGAAAATGGAAAACTTCCTTTTCTAGACTGTTTGGTAAACCGCGACAAGAACGAACTACGAACGACAGTGTACAGAAAACCGACGCATACCGACAGATTACTTGACGAATCATCCTACAACCCGACTTCACACAAAGCCACGACTATAAAGACTTTGACGAGACGAGCGCAACTAGTTTGTGACACACCGGACAGCTTACGTGACGAAAACAGATACCTTGAACGCGTTTTTCACAAAAACAACTACAACGCTGACTTTATTAGACGAAACATTTACCGACCTACTGAAGCTGACGCTACGAACAGGAACCCTACGCCTGTTACTACAGTGACTATACCTTACATTAAGGGCACTTCTGAGACCATCTCGCGGATCCTACAGCCCTACAACATTCGTGTAGCCCACAAACCTACAACTACGTTACGACACTTACTGACCAACGTGAAAGACAGAGAGGAACCTAACGACAGACAGGGAGCAGTTTACAAGATCAAATGCTCCGACTGCCAGGCTTCCTACATTGGTGAGACTGGCAGAAACCTTAACACGAGACTGACTGAACACAAACGAGCCACGAGAAATGGTGATGCCAACAATCACATTGCTGTACATCATCAACTGACAAACCACAACATTGACTGGGACTCTGCTCAGTGCTTAACCTACAGTACAAACTATTCTCAACGACTGACCCTGGAAAGCTGGTACACTAACCTAGAACAAACGCCTCTTAACAGATGTCAACAACTACCGGCGCCTTACAAACGACTTATCCACGACAGAAACGAAACCGACAAACGGACTTCTAACAGACCGACTTAACAATACACGGACGAAAACCGACCTACTTGACTAACAATAGACGGATCGAAACCCACCAATGACTGATGACAAACTTTACACGAGTCTTTCAGCCGATACCATCATGGCTAT
The DNA here is from genome assembly GCF_042242905.1 of Orbicella faveolata. Lineage (NCBI taxonomy): Eukaryota > Metazoa > Cnidaria > Anthozoa > Scleractinia > Merulinidae > Orbicella > Orbicella faveolata. Next base: position 12,554,377 of record NW_028301576.1, read on the forward strand.
ACTGACCAATCACGTTCAACGGACCAGACTTATAAGATCATCGACTGACAAACACTATTCACTTGACTCTGAAGATGACTTCCGCTCAGGTTGTCGAAACGTCAGTCACCAACAACAGTTCTTTTCAGAACTACACTCACCCGGACGATCACACTATACGAACTACTGATACTCCTGGGTTCAAACCATTTACTGTGATAATCAACACAGTTTGCTTTTGGCCAAGAGAGAAGTTTATTTCCACATCCAAAGACACAAGATAAATCATAGAATCTACAAACTGAGAAATAAACCTCTCCGCTACCGACCCTATCGCTGAGAAATACAGAAAACAGGAGAGGATGGGTGCGAGAAAAACTGCACGAGGTAGAAAAACGATGTGACCACTACGAGAGTAATAGAAACTGAAATACAATACGACATACGCTGAAAGTTAAGTAACGCCATTGAATAGGGGGCGTGTTGAGCGGTGACGGTTGCCAATTAATCCCGATGAGCGGAAGCGCCCGAAGGAAAAGCATGAATTGCCGGTAAAATCTGATTGGCTCACATTTATCGTATGACAGGTAAGCAGCCAAGGGGCGGCAGACGACTCGTGAAGTAAATGTCGATGAATGCATCTAGCGTTTTTGTTTGCCCTTAGCCCGTTCGCCTGACAAAAAGCCTGATTGTAGGTTAACTGATTAAATGGAGAGTTACTGTTGTCTGCAAAGGTCTTAAATGGTTCCAGGATACGCGTTTAACATGTAGATTCAGCAGAAAATTCATTTTGCTTTAAAAATGTCATTCTTGAAGGGACGTCACGACCATACTAGAACCTGGGTTCTTTTTTGATACGATATTAGTATCTTCTTTGGATATAAAGATTTGGATTTGAAGATATTAGTGTCTTATTAATATCTTTTTTGGTAAGATATTATCAAGATATTAGATATTAGGTAACTCTTATTTATGTCATTTTTAGGTGATTTTTATTTAGGAGGGCTCCACTGAAAACCGCCTTTGGTGAGTTGGATTCCCTCACTAAATATTATTATTATTATTATTATTATTATTATTATTATTATTATTTTGATACTCGGTCAACTCGGATGTGCGTGGCTCAAGCTGGAACTTGAAACGCTGAAACACCTTCGGAATGGAGAAAAGGTTTTGGGACTAATATCTATGCTCTATAGATAGAGATCACTACTCCGTTACTATAATCTTGGTTATTTCATTTCTTACCATAAGTTTACCGTAAAATCGTACCACATTCAATACCGAGGAGGCTTCATCGGGTAAGCTAGGACCGAGCAGAATCAACGGGCGTGATCCATTGTACTGTGCATTATCTTTCAACGCATAGGTAGAATAAAAAATAGCGTTGCTTGGGACCCCCTGTTGAGGAACAGATTTTAATAATAAACTCAACTTATTGTGTTGTCTTTGGGTGCCATTGTCTTTCATAAATGTAGTTTTTTTATTGTTAAAACACGTTTGACATATTTTAAACGCACATAGGAATTACCTTGACATTTAGAGTTTCAAAGATGTTAATCACGTTCCATTCCGTGAAAACTGAACTGCCATACTGGTGAAAATACAGTAGTTTTTTCCCCATTTGTCAGTAAATGAGCTTGTCAATTTATCGAATAAACGTTTGTTGCAAGTTATAGATGAAGTTTTTGGACGACTTACAAAACCCTTCTACCTTGTTTTCCAAGTTATGTTAGTTTTGAAGGGAAGCCTGTAGGCCACTTGTAACAGTTGGTCACGTGACTTGTTTTGCAAGAACACACTGATCTAGTCAATGGTAATCCATCGCTTAGAAATGCTAAACACATTCACAAATAAGCTTATATGATAAATTTTCAATTTCAGGTTTATATCCTTTAAGAGGAACTTTTTACGGACGTTAAAGCTTAGAAGGAGGCTGCAGTGGTTTTCCATACAAATCCTTGTAATTTTGCAAGTTTTCAAGCTGCCATAAAATCTTTGGAATTTTCCATTCTTCCTAATATTTTACCTTTCTTTCTATCTCTCATAGTTGCATGTCGGCAGCTTCCTTTTGTAGTGATTAATAGCGAAGGTTTCTGGAGGGCATAACTTTCTCGCTTCAAAGCCTACGTCTTGTTCCATATAAACACGCAATAAAAGAACTTGGCAAATATCCAACTGAGCCATATTGACCTTAGGGTTGGTCAACAGCTTTTAGATATTAAACGTTTTCTTCTACAAAACGTACCTTTGTGGGATAAGGGCCATCTATGACTATCTCATATTTGTCCAGGAAAACTTTCAAATCCGAAGAGTTTTTGGCGGCTTCTATTGCGAGGTTTATCCCGACAGATGTCGCTTTGTTTGTAAGCCTTCTCTCCAGTACGGGAATAATAATCTTCGTCTTGTTGGCGTTACATTTTAATAATCCAATCACCACGACGATGACAAGAGCGGAAATAACCGCTGTACTATTCATCGCACCTACGGAAGAGTTAGTGAAGCGACTTCCAGGTCAAAGACTGATGTGGAACTACAATAAAAAAGAAATAAAAAGGAAAGCTGTTGAATTTTTGTAACTGAGAAAATAAGCCAGATAGACTAAGATTAGAATTTTCTTCTTTCGGCGATCGCAAAAATACGTTGTCTCATATACATTTATTGTAGTGACAGTGGCGAGTGTCTGATTTTGCCAAGCACATTCTGATCTTCAAAATTATGTTTACGTTGATTTTAGGAAGGGACTTTTTTTGTTCCCAGACGCCGTGATCCTTTTGGTCCGCGATAAGAATGACGTTTTTTTCGGCGGACCCTACTGAGGGGAACACAGCGGTCATACATCTGCGCATGTGCGAGCAATGGAGCAACTAAAAGGCGGCCAAAATATTTTTATGACATTGTTCTTTTCGTGGGTCATCGGCATCTTATAAATTACATTTTCCTCGTTATTGATATATTTGTTTATGTTTTAGTCTGTACAACGAGAGCTTACAGAAATAAGATTTAAAAATTGTTGTAACTTCTGCTTGTTGCAGGTCTTTCTTTTCCGCGGTGTGTATTTTCCGTGCTCCTTGAATTTTTTTGTCCGCCTCGACTTTGCATTCAGTGCACCAGTTTTTCCCAGGTTTGTAGTGCAGAAAAGATTTTCCCACCTGGTCAAAGAAGAGGTACAGGCGGTTTGGGATCGGTATTTTGGCCAGCTATACCCCCATGACGATGGACATGAACATAGTTTGTCGTTTCGATTCATCTCGTTGCTGTGCTTGAGACAAATCCAGGATCCGGATGGAATCCCCACAGTCCTTGCCAAAATTTTTCCAGCTTGTCTGAGCGAAGCCGAATCATTGCAATTGTGTTTTTCTTCTCCCATTTTTCCTTCTTTTACACACCGTTTTTCGTCCGTTTCCGGCGTCACGCACCGTACGGATAAATAAAAACAAATAAAAATATACTACGCTGTCGGCTCGCAGCATGACACGGGTTTTCAAGACTTATAAACCTTTTTTGGTAAAGCTAACAACAAAATGGTAAATCAACAGAACACCGGTAACTTAATAAACTTTGTGTCTGAAAAGTCTTAAGTTTTCCTTTTACCTACTTTCTTTTCCTTTTACAGATTTCTATGAACTTTCAATTTTTTTTCGTAAATTTTGCGTGACACCGGTTGTTTCCCATGTTTTGCGCGGGAAATCTGCGCGCGGCTACCAAAAAATGTACCCATCTGCGCATGCCCGACCTTTGACTGCTGTGTTACTGAGGGGACTATTGAGGGTCTTACACAAACCGCAATATTTTGTTCATTCGAAACCACGGACCGCTTTCGTTTTCTCCTAAAAACGATAGGACGATTATTATCATAACCGATCTGTTAACAGCACGGAAGAACTTCTTTACGACATGTTCGCTCAATATAATCGTAATTCTCCTCACAGACAAGAAGATCACAAATTGCCTCTAAAGAAAGAAAATTAGCGAACAAAAAGTTTGACGTCTACTGGGCTGCTCACAAACACAGAGAGCTCCGGTTGTTTGAATGACCCCCTCAAAAAAACGCAATAAATAACGAAAACCGCAAACTAAATTTATGATTTCCCGCAACCGCACGATAATTTCTTAATCGCTAACCGCCAGATAAATGTGAATGTACCCGCCAGATTATAATAGACCCTCCCTATTTTCAAGTTTGTTGGAGAAGTTATTCCAGTCCACTTGCTTTTTGTATGGCTTACAGCATCTGAGGTTTTTGTTCATTTACCCGGATACAATGATAACCTCTCTCCCGGGGGCCTTTGTCTTGAGGTGTATGGCGAAAAGAGTAAGCAGTGAAGCCACAGAAAAATATTTGCAGATGCTAGATTTATGAGAAGAGCGCTCCCTACTCAGTGCGAGGAACTCCCATGGAAAAAAGTGCTTGTTCAGTGAGAAAGAAAAACAAATTCTATTCCGACCCAAGCACCTTCGTGGTCATCACAAGCAAGTATGGCAACAGTTAAGCTGTAGATAGCCAGGAAGGAACTCCTGAAAAATGCCACATGTTAGGGAAACTGCAGCGTAATGAGAAGGAGAAAAAGATGCGTGGGCTCAGGTTGACTGAAAGGAACCAGTATTACAGGGTATCAAAGAGAGAGCAATTTTTAGTCAATATCTAGTTTTTACTCATATATTTTTGTACTGGTCCCTAAAATTAACAGGGATGGGTGGCGGGGAGGGCGCGGAAGGAGATGTAAAGTACTCGCTATCAAAGTTTAGTGGTAAGCAATCCCCATCGTGATGTTCAGGTCACGAGCTGGACGTGGTCAAAGTGCTGTTGTTAGTTGTGTTTGTAGAATTCTACTAGTATACACATGCAAATGCGGCAATATGATTGGTCGAGCTTCTCGTGTAATACCAGCCATTTTTACATGGCTAACTCCGTGAGCGGGTAAGATGAACTAAATCCTTCGCTGTGATTGGCTACCCGAACAGGCAAGCTGGCGCTATCCCGCCCTCTCGAGACTACATGCTGTATCCCACAGAATAAATTTCCCGAAAGCCATATAATAAATCCTTTATTAGCCATGCTTGTTCGCTCAGAATGGCTGGATATTTATACCTGGTCAATAACCCATATTTAGTAGCCAGTCAAGTGTGTTCTATTGGAAATCCGTGAATCTGGTTCTCTCATCGTTCTCTATCTAAAGAATAGATTCCATGTTGCCCTGTGTCTGTTGAATAATGGATCACAAAATATGGAAAAAACCAAAAAGTGGCACACGAGGCGATAGCCGAGTGTGTCACTGAAGTTCTTACCACATTTTTACGTCTTCTGTGATATATTAGGCACATTAAGGTGCCTCAAAACAGTGATATTTCCATGAGTCGCCAGGGCTCTAGCGCGCACTTCAGCGCGAGGCATCATGCGATCACTCGAGGATTCGTCAAGCTTTAGTACCCTGTCTGCGTTATCAGTTATTTTTAATTTCGAAAACATCCATCGTTCAGGCAATTTCAAAGGAAAACATCACTTTCGTGATCCGTTTAAACCGCTGAACTGGAACGTAAGCGAAAATTGTGGTGTTGATGTTGCGATCGATCGCGGCTGCTAACAATCTAAAAAACAGCAGGAAAAAAACTACTCTGCGTAAGAGCTGAGGCTAACTGAATTATTTGTCTCCACTGGAACTAATCAAAACATCCCAGGACAAATGTAGCACATGAAATAAAGCTGTTCCCACAGTAAACAACCCCAAGCCAACGCGATTCAAAAGTTCTGTTCGTGAACATTAATTGTCCCAGTTATGTAACAGGTCATCTGGCATCCCGACGAAACAGGCCACGTTATTGTTGATTGCACGGTCCAGAATCACAACCAAAAACATAACCTTCTCGTGTGCACTTGCTTTTCGATGATGTCATTCGTTTTCGCCCCTGCTGCAAAAAACTAGCCCAACCTGCAAAATGTGTTTACTTTAATGACTCTTTCCTTGCCTCCCCCCCCCCCCCCCGCCCTAACAACTTGTGGCTATATATATATGCCTGCTAACTTTTGTTTTCGTTTGTTTGTTTTTTTTTTTCGCTGGGTTTTAGTATACGTTGTGAAACAACGGTTACAAGGGATTTTGCGAAGGTAACAAAAATGGCACACTGAGGAAAATCATTTTTCCTCGGTTACATATTAACCGATTGACTTCTGTGCCGGCCATAACCGGCCGTGACGAGTCTTGGCCTTTCTTCCACCTCTGACGTCATCACCCTTGACCAAAATTGGCATCATCTATGCTCAACTTCTGCAGGAGGAAAAGGTCTTTATAATGATACCCAGATCAGAGTGATCGGCCCAATGGAGGCTTAGATATGCACAAAAATGCTCAAAAAGTTGAGTGGAAAACTCAGAGCAAAATTTCCTGCCCCTACACGTGGCTACTCCATGGCAAAAATTACCTGTCTCGATGATGCTTTCTCAGAATGTTTTAAACGGGAAGCAAGCTAAGTAGAAGGTCAATCACTGCAGCAAAAAGAAAACAAAAGGAGAAAAAGGAAAGGTGAAAACAAAAACAAAAAAATCGAAAGGCCGTAGGTCACTTTCTCGCCCAAAAACTCGATTTTGAACTTGATTTCTGCGCATGCCTGAGCGCAAATGTCGTAAAACGCGATGCTCGTGGAAAGAAAGACATGCTGCCATGTTGCAAATGCCTTTTTGAGTAGATTGGAGCTAATTTGCCCCATATCCAGCCTGAAAATCTCCAAAATGTCCAAAAAATGCGTTTTTGGCAAAAAGCTCCAGGAGTCAATGGTTTAATGACAAACAGAGAAACGTGATTTGCTCGTAACACCTTGGACATCAAAACACCGATGCAACTTACTACATTAAATGTCAAAGGCGCTGCATGTGATCTTTTTGATGTATCCATGGATATTAACCACGGGAAATTTACCTCCGGAAATATTGGTCATACTCACTAAATGCAGTTTCCCGTGGTAAAAGGGTCATTAGGGACTTTAAGATATGGTACGGCTAGCCTGTAGTACGGCGGCAGATAGTAAAGATCACTTCCGGTGACGTCATGACGCGCGTACCAGTACGGCTTTCCCGCCGTAGCCTTGCTTTCTACTACGGGAAAGTGCCTGGTTTCACGTACTCTTCACTACGTGAGTATAAGCCTGCTGTTTACTTCTCATTTTAACCCTTTTTTTCAGTGTTTGAACAGCCTAGTTTGAAGATAATGTTCTCAATCATAAAAATCAGTTCTAAGATCATTGTTTCTTTGTCATTTGTACAGAAAATTTGAACGATTTCAACACCTACCGCAAGATGATCAATTCAGTCATATTAGTATCGGGCCGAACAGTCGTAGATAAGAAAGCTTCGTATGTTCTAATCTGAGCTATAATTGTTTATTACTAGTTCGTATAGTGTGATCGTTCGGGTGAGTGTAGTTCTGAAAAGAACTGTTGTTGGTGACTGACGTTTCGACAACCTGAACGGAAGTCATCTTCAGAGTCAAGTGAATAGTGTTTGTCAGTCGATGATGTTATAAGTCTGGTCCGTTGAACGTGATTGGTCAGTATAGCCATGATGGTATTGACTGAAAGACTTGTGTAAAGTTTGTCATCAGTCATTGGTGGGTTTCGATCCGTCTATTGTTAGTCAAATAGGTCGGTTTTTCGTCCGTATATTGTTAAGTCGGTCTGTTAGAAGTCCGTTTGTCGGTTTCGTTTCCGTCATGGATAAGTCGTTAGTAGTGGTATGGGCTAGTCCAGTACGAATTTGACAGGTAGTGTCATGCAAATGAAAAAGTATTGTTATGGAAAGGAGTTCTATTGTTTTCTCGAGTTTGACGTATCCATGGTAACCAGAAGCCTCGCCCCCTTTGACGTCATTAATCTCGTTTCCGTGTTGACCGAGTAAAAGGCCTGGTTTCTAAGATAAACAAAGTAATCACGCAATTTTAAAGTTAACCATTAACTTTAATATCAAATGTTTCCCTAAAATTACAGGACAGAGCCGTGTGCAACTCCTTAGTGGATTGCGCTCACCTTATGAATGAAACTATTTACAAAAGTGTTTACAAATGGCACAACAGTTCAATCATGTCCACGTCCTCATTTGTTATTCTTTCATAGCCATAGGGATATGTTTTGAAGGTGTAGGGATCTATCACTCGTTTTTCGTACACAAGCTGGTACTTTTTCGTCTGAGAGACTGTGGTCAGTGAGTACTCTTTGGAGTTTCGGACGACGTGATAAGGCTTGTAAATATCAGTTTGTCGCGTTTTCTCGAGAGGGCGTTGAATTTCGTCTAAAACATTTTGCCGCAACACTTGATAATTTAACTACTTGCTACCTTCACTGTTTAAAGAGATTCCCCTCACTTTGCATTCTTCTTTTTCTTTCTTCGTGAGGTAACCATAGTTTTTCGGTCCCGCGGACGCAAATTCAGTGATGAAGTCGTCTTCTCCCAACTCGTCCTTGAAATCACCGAGAAAGTCGTCAAGGGGAGGATTGTTTTCACGAGGTAAACTGGAAAAAATAACGCTGTCGGTGTCTGTGTACTGTACTCGTTCTTGTAGCATGTCTAGAGCTGCATACAAACGAAGTCGAGCCCAACATGTCGTGAAACAAGCGATGAAAATGTTGAGGTTTGGTGAGACAGATTCGTCATTCGATTTCAGTTTATAGTGAATTTCAACGATGTCTTCAGACAATACACTCACGTAGCAAATGTCATTTGCATCACTTTCATGGAATGCACTGAACCTCATAGGATCTCCGAACTCTTTGATTTGAGTTTTGTTGGTGCGCTGGCCAAACTTCCCCCACATGGAATTTAACATCATTTTTACAGGGCTACGTTTGCCGGGATTCTTTTCAATGTTGTTGCGGTTGAGTTCGATGCCCTCTTTCGCTTTGTAGGATCTCAGATGTTCTTGTTGTTTGACGGGATCATCGCCTACATGAGCTGGCCAGCCGCTTGCCTCCTCTTTAATCTTTAACCATGTATTTACATAGTCTTTAAAGAGACCTTTCCTCGTTTCAGAAAAATGCCACACTTCGTGAATGTAAGTTATTTTGTAGCCCTTCTCAACGGCTTTGTTCAGTTCGGGGGTACACCATGTACCTGTAATTTGTCTTTCACTGTCGCTGTGACTGCAAACCCAGGACCGTTGTAGCATTGGTTTTTCCATCTCTTCTTGTACACAGGCTCTACATAGCGGGAATGTTAGTTTACCATTTTCACGCAGCGGAAGTACTGGATGAAACAGTTTTTCTGGAGGTAAGATTGTGACCTCGACAGGATACTCAGCATTCTTATTAATGAACGGATAGAGAGATGTAAAATCATAGTAATGAATCTTCTCTCCTGAGGCGATGTCAGCCAGATGATAGAGTTTGCCCATCCAATCGGTACAACTAATCTTTGTTTACCAACTGGGCGCTTTTCTTGGATCCGTTCATTAGAGATACGGTAGTGATTGAATCTTGGGAAGAACTCATCATGATGTCTCGATGAATTTGTGACATCTCATACATCCTTCGTCCTTTAAAAGGTGGCTGAGAATCCTTTGATCGTCCGAACTGCATGGATGTAAATCCAAGACCATGTATCCGAACGGACGTTCTGTCAAACGTTGAAACGTGTCTTGTAAAACTTGCCATTGGGTGGGAAATGCCTGTAACAGTAAATTTCTCATGCCTAATTGATCTCGTGGGTTCTTGAAGGCTACGACATAGTGGGCGTTTCTGGAAATACTCTTGGCATATTTCCCCGGCGGAAACACGTCTTGGCACAAGTAGAGCACGGTGACGTTCTGATGGTGAGAATGTTTGGTGAACAGATCCAACACTCGTTTATCGTTCCCTCCTTCAGCCATTAGATCGTCCAACACGAGTCATCCGCCTTTAGGAAACCACGTTTTCAGTTGATCTGTGTCGGGAATGCCTTCGTGAAACTTGACCCCCTGTTCTTTCATGGGCTGAAACCCGTCTTGCCACACTCCGTAACAATAATGTATTTGAGAGGGTGGGGTATGAGACAAATCGAGGTTGTTCAGTAAACGTTTGGTGGTAAACACAGTCTTGCCACACCCTGCGTCGTTCCATGAGTCCAAATGACCAAACGCGCATGGGCATGCTACTTTTGATACCGCATGGAAAGGAAAAATTCCACCCAACGGGGAATGGAGCTCTGATCTCTCGAGTGACAGTCGAGAATACTAACCATTGTACTACAAAATCATCACACGGAAAATGAACGTTTTCAATCGTATTTTAATGTCAAACCAACAATCATTACACTAAATATCTCACACCGCAACGAGAGGTGTCTTGGTGATGTTTCACTTTACACACCTTATCCCATTCTAACTCTTTCTCGATCAACTTCTTTAACATCTGGCCTATTTTGTGAACGTTGTCTACATAATCATGTTTCGAGAAACGCCTCAAGAACTCGTTCATGCTTTGACCTCTCGCTCTGTCTCTTAAATAGAACAAGGCGTAATCACCACAGCTTTTACTGTAAATCGATTACAGAGACTGTCCATTGTAATTGACATGTTTCCATTGACTTTTTGACCAGTCTTGCAAAGGCTGCGTTGACTTGTAAGTCTCTAAAGGTAGGGCGTAGCTGTCCATCACCTCGCACACATTCCCACTATGGGTCCAAAGCGCCAGCCAGTGTCGGCCCGGTCTATCATGTGGATCTGTGTTTACAATATACCCACGAGGTTCTTCCTTGATCGGTCGACGTGGTAATCGATCACAAGCCACCGTCCCGTAAAAGTAAGGTTTCAAAATGGCATCCGCTTTCGCCAAATGATCCAGTTGCACGTTATTCAGAGGTACTCTTTCCATTAGCGTTGGTAAATGTCGTACAACACGGCTTTGTTCTTGTCTATTTCCAAGAGTTTTTCTAACTCTCCGTACAAGATGACTGTGATATTGTTACCTGGTGCGACACCGAATTTCAGCACAATCTGTAACTCTCCTGACTGCTTGGGGTTCAACACCGGACTGTCCAAACATCCGTTGGCTGCATTGTCAAATACAAACAGTGTGCAATTCTTGCCTTGACCCCAGTCTTTGCTTCTGACCATGTTACCTTGATGTTTGCACAAACATCCTGTGGCTTGTAAGAATCGATAGTAACCTCTCAGATCTTGGGTACCGTCGTTGTGCACTAGCTCCAGGGTCTCGTAAGGGTACTCTTCTCCTCTGACCAGTTGCCTGATGTTACTCACACCAAACTTTTGAAAACATAATGGGTCATGTGCCACAGTACCATTGAAGGCTTCTGAAAGCACAAGCCCAACGATGACTCTGTTAGGAATTCTGCCTTGAAATAAATTGTTGCACTCGTATCTTTGCTGGTTCCCTTGCATGTTGAAGGTCCTGATTTCACTTCTCACGGTCGGGTAAGCCACTATGGTTCTGTTGACGTTCATTTTCGTCATCAACTCTCGTGTAATCATATCATCATCCCTGATTTGACAGGTTTTTTCTCAGGGGAGGAGATTGTTAATTGATTTGACTACCGGAGGCGCCAAACTGGCGGCCGCGCCCCTTGAACATGAGACAGAGTGAAGCTGTTACAGTCTCCCTATTTTTTCCGCCAGCCGTGCCCTCCACCACCCCTACCCACGGGCATTTTGTACTCTCCCCAGTTTCGCTTGCATCAAGAGACCAAGATGGCGGCCCGTCGAACTCAACGATCGACATCCACGATCTCACGGAAAAATAGGGGACTGTGAACAGTCTAACTTCGGCAGGTTTAAGTTAAGTTCATCGCCGTTCGCAATCAAAATGTCAGGAAACCAGTTACATTAAACGAATTGCTGGTTTTCAGTGTCACGCAATTCAAAATAGATCAAAATAAAAATCAAAACCGGTCAATAGAATAAGTCCAGAACCTGGGAAATGAAAGAAGGTAAATATGCAAAGACTCTCGCCAAAATTCTGGTCACAGCAATTTTTCTTATGCGAGATACGCGGAGAATTTTTTTACCCAGATTTATAGAGATTTGTATGGAGACGCCATGCTGGTGCCCATCCGTATGGGCACCAACATGGCGGCCGGAAACAAACAGAAACATCTGTCACTGAGTTTTGCTACAAAAGAGTTCAAGGAACCGTCTAAAACTTTAAAATAATACTTTTTCTAAGACATGAACTGTTCAGATAGCCAAGTTCCCCGAAATTAGTCACTTTTTTAAGCATCATGACAGCTCTCTAGGCCGTCATGTAAATGCCGCGTCACGCAAAAGCTTAGAAATTCAAGGGTACTGTATCACAAAACCAAGAACCCATTCGGAGCGAAAATTTGTATGAATATTAGTTTTCAGCTGCTCTTATACATCATTAAAGTAAACTCTCAAGAAGATCAATAGTTTTGTAGTTCGAATTTTAGTGACGTCATGTGAAAACCAGCTATTAAAGTCTTTTTCTTTGCCATATAATAAAAATCTTATTAACCGAGCTAAGTCGGTCTGTATGGGAGAATCTTGACCTCGGTCTTGTGTACAGACCTCACTGCGTTCGGTCTGTACTCACGACCTCGGTCAAGATTCTCCCATACAGACCTCCAGCTCGGTTAATCAGAGCTAAGTAAAATCAAAAGTGAAAGTGCTTCTGAAAGGGAAAACTCACTACCCGCTTAATAAAATAGATAGACAACTTTCCACAGCTTATCTTGTTAAACTAAACTTTTGCTCAGTTCTCGATTACCAACTTTAAGGATTCGAATTTTGCTATCCCTCGAATTCAACACAACTGATGGAAAAACTGGCGAAGTCTCAATGTTGTAATATCAGTCGTGGAAAGCATGCATTCCACCGCGTTTGGCGATTATGAAGTTAACAGTCTTTTGCAAATTAATTGACACTAATCTTGATCAAACTATATGCGATAACTTCAGAGAATTCAATAACATACATTTAAAACAAGATTGACAAAATAACGTCAACATCGACGCAGACTATAAACAGTAAGTGTTGACTAATCAGATGATTAACTCCGCAAACGTGCTATAAACGTAAGGAAACCGGCAAAAAAAATGACAATTTTCCGCTAATTTTTCAAAAACATCAACTGAGCAACAAGCAGTACCTTTATCGGCCTCAGGTGAAAATTGTGCGCTCAAGAGACGATAAAACTGAATGCGTTTATGGGAATCAATGCGTCGGAATGCATTTCAAGAAATGTTGAACAAGATTGCTGCATGGAACCCACTGACCCCGCGCAACGCCTTAGAGCAGCCTGCGAAAAACTTGCGTCAACACAGGAAATTATGAACATTTTATCTGATAAATAAATGTATTCACGCAATTGTTTTGAGAGACATAGCCAAAATACAACCCAGAAAAAAGAGATCTTAAAATGAGACGGAAAAAAGTTACTTTACAATTTTCGATTTTGAAAAAGTGTCCACTATTGATGACGCAAGTAATTCAAGTGCGTGTATACAAATCTGAAAAATGTGGACTGATTTCTTTGAAATTTGATTCTGATATTTCTGGCATAATGAGCAACAGGTAGCCAGCATACGGGGAAGTTTTTGGTTGCTGGCATGGAGGATTTGGGCCTCACAGCCAGTAACAAAGTATTAATATTTCAGTTAAGGAAAGGTATCAAACGCGTGCGTTTCACTCTGGCACCAGCTTAACCTCGCAGAAAGCTAATATCACGAGTTAGCCAAGGATAACAAACCGACCCACAAACCCTGCTTTGAACAACGAAATTTCACCCTAGGTTTGAGATTTCTACAGATTAGCTCTAATCCAAGGTTAATTAAACCCTCTTTTGCACAACCGGACTGTGAAGGTTGTATATAGTCTGAAGAAGGCTATCATTTTCTCGACTCGCAGTCAAAAATCTAGACACGCAGATTGATCAGAAACCCTGAACAATACTTTAATGGTCCTGTCACTACCAGTGACGGATTTAACATCTTTGCTTGTTTACTGCAAACGTCACCTCAATACTCTTAAAACGAATATAGGTCAAATTAACCTGAATATTCTTTATATTCTCCATAATCTAAACTGCTTTCGAAGTGCGCCGCACAAACATGTCTAGATAATTGCAACGGTCTGACACATCAAAACAACTCAGCATTGTTCAAACAAATTTCCGAATACTGCATGTGTTCAGTTGTGCACGTTACTATCGAAAAACTCGAAAAAAAGCTTAGAACTGGATGTTGGTATGTTTTAATTTGCAACGGACGCTCTTCTCAATGCAACTACAGAAAAGAGTCGACCCAATTCAATATGAGAGTCAAAGAAAGTTATCAAATTTTTGTGTAATTTTCTGAATTCTCGTAATTGACGGTCTTCTGCCACTTTCTTGACTTTCCTTAGCTTACTACAAAGTGCATAAGGTCTCTCTTGGAGAATGTGAAAAATCATCACGAGAAATAGATATGACATTCATTACTAAACATGGTTAAATGAGCATGCATTTCTTGGGCATTACAAATTTATACACATTTTCCAACGGGCTATATCAGTGTTACAAAAGTCCGAAATAATAGATCTCTGCTTAAGACTTGCATGTGAGCGTTTTAACCAGCCAGGCTCGATACAAGAACACAAGAACACAAGAACACAAGAACACAAGATCCACAGAATGCTTCTTTTAACAATGTATTGTAATTATGAAAAAATCAAAAGTGAAAGTGCTTCGGTTGGCGTTAAACCTTACAACCCATGCTATCCGCCTGATAAAGTAAATTGAGAACCTTCCAAATTTTCCAGTTTTCTAGCTTTGTGAATTCGAATTTTGCTTCTCCTCGAATTCATGAAGACTTTTGAACAACTGGCAAAGTCTCTATAATATCAGTAATGGCAATCATTCCACAATAGACGCATTCCACAATAAGTGTTGGTCTATTAATTATGAGAAGTCACAAGTCTTTTTCAAGTTCATTGTCACTCAACTTGATCAAAGTATTAAACTGCATATGATAACCACAGAGAATTCGACAACATACATTTACAGCAAGATGATAAAGAACGCAAGCATTGAAAACAGACCGTAAACATTAGATTGTTCAATGATCAGTTGATTAACTCCTCATCTCTTAAACAAGGTATAAACATAAAGAAACCCTGCAAAAGTACAATTGCCTGTTGATTTACCTCAAAGAGACATCAACTGAGCGACATGCAGTACCTTGATTGACTTGATCGGCTCCTGGCAAAAACTCTGCCGCTAGATTAATACGATTAAACTGAATGACGCAATGTCGGTGAATTTATGGAAAGCGGAATATGCGTCGGCGTGCATTCTCAGAAACGGTTCACAGGAAATTCGAGAGAATGGAACAAACTGATCACGTAACGCCTTGGGGCATCCTATATAAAACCTAAAACTAAAGTCGCACAAGGACCAAATTGGTCCACAATCATAGTTTCCGTATCATTCATTAACTGGAAGCATTGCTATTCCCACTCGAAGGGATGTTTGGTCACTGCTGGATACCTTACAGCGCTTATTATACCCAGTGAAACAATGGGCCTCCCACAAATATGGCTGCATATAATTACAATGGTCCGAACAAGACAATTCAGCATTCTTTAAGTGATCTAGATTCGAAATTGAAATTACCGAATACTGTATTCAATTTCCACACTAATCTCGAAAATAAGCTTAAAACTGCATGTTCGTATATTTCAGTTTGCAACGGACGGCGCTCTCAATGCACCTACAGAAAAAGGTCGACCCAATTCAATATGTGAGCCAGAGGAAGTTGTCAAACGTGTGAATAATTTTCTGAAGTCTCGTAATTGGCGGTCTGACGCCACTTTCTTGACTTTCGGTAGCTTAATACAAAGTGCGTAAAATATCTCTTGGCGAATGTGAAAAATCATCACTAGAAATAGATGACATTCATTACTAAATATTAAATTTCCTTTCTGTTCATAGTTAAATGAGCTGCATTTCTTGTCCATTTTCACTATTCCTTAATTTTATACACATTTCATTACTGACCATGCCAGCGTTACAAAAGTCCGAAATAATAGGTTTGTGCCCCGACTTATGCGCTTTTTAATAAGCTATTCTCGATTCAAATCTCTGCAACCCACCGGGCTGGCTTTTTGTGCATTGTATTTTAAGTATGGAAAAGCAAAAGTGAAAGTGCTTCAGTAAGGGAAAACTTACTACCCGCTAAATAAAACAGATAGCTAATTTTGCAAAGCTTACCTTGTTAAACTATACTTTTGATCAGTTCTTGCTTACCAACTTTGTGAATTCGAATTTTGCTCCTCCTCGAACTCGACACAACTGATGGAAAAATAGAAGTCTCAATGTTGTAACATCAGCATTGGAAAGCATGCATTCCACAGCGCTTGGTGATTATCAAGTTACCAGCGTTTTTCAAATTAATTGTCACTAATACATACATTGAAACAAGATTGACAAACTACTGATTCTGTAACAACGCCAACATTGAAAGCAGACTATAAACAATAAGTATTGTCTTATCAGTTGATTAACTCCGCAAACATGCTACAAACCAAAGGGAACCCTCAAAAAAGGACAATTGCTCGCTAGTTTTTCAAGAGACATCAAATGAGGAACAAACAGTACCTTTCTGGACTCTAGGTAAAAATTGTGCGCTCAATTGACGATAAAACTAAATGATTTTATGGGAATCTATGTGTCGGAGTGCATTTCAAGAAGCGTTGCACATGAATGGAACCAATCGATTACGCGTAACGCCTTTGGGCAACCTGCATAAAACTTAGACAGGCTCTCATTAAGTCGTCGTCTCCAAATTCGTCAACACGGAATATTATAAACATTTTACCCGATGAATAAATGTATGCATGCTATCAATTGTTTTGCGAGACATAACAAACAACTTTCCAGAAAAAGAGATCTTAAAATTAGGCGTCGAGAAAAGGTACTTTACAATTTTCGATTTTGAAATGGCGCCAAATTATGATTGCGCAAGTAATTAAAGTGCGTGTATGGAAATCTGAAAATCGCGAGCTAATTTCTCTGAAATTTGATTTCTGACATTTCTCGAGTTAGCCAAGAATAACGAACCAACGCACAAACCCTGCTTTCAACAAGGTTTCACCTTGGTTAGAGAATTCTACAGATTAACTCTAATCCAAGGTTTATTTAACCCTCTTTTGAACAACCGGACTGTGAAGGTTGACTTTAGCTCAGTTTTCGTTTGCCATCTTTATGAATTCGGAATCTCCTTCTCTTCAAGGCACTGCCAAAACTGGAGACGTTTGAATGGAATTCATTGGCCGTGGAAAGCATTCCTAAACCTGCATTACGCAGTATTAGTTGATTATGAAGTTCCATTCTTTTTCATGTTGTCTCTAAATTTGACCAAATTGTCAAACAAGATACGATAACTACAAAGGAGTCAGTACGTGTATCTACGGATTGGAAGAACGCCAACAAGTGTAAAGAGTAGTTGTTTATTGATCACTTGATTAACTCCGAACCTCTTAACCATGGTGTAAACTAACGTCAAGAAAGTCGGGAAAAAGAGCAATTTACCGCTAATTTGTCTTTATGAGACATCAAATGAGAGATATACGGTACCTCAATCCACTCCAGGTCAAACCTGCGCACCCAATTCACGATGAAACTACATGACTTGACGGAATCTATGGAAAGCAGATTGTACGTCGTGCATAACGAATGGAACAAACCCGGGGGGGGGGGCACTGCCATATACGGGCTATGTAGGTATGTGCCGCTGTGAAGGGTATGGTTTTCAAGCAGTTTACTCTAGGATAGGGTATATAAATCAGAGCGTTTGGGTCTAGAATAGGGTATCATTTTTCACAAAACTGACTAGTTGGTTGAAGATTTTATCTAGACTAAGGAAACCAGGAATTGCCACTCAAAAATATATAAAAAAATCAAATCAGCAAGTTTAAATTTACGCAAATCAGCCTCAACAGTGTCGATAGATGGGGGATTTGGGGAGTTTACTCTAGCATAGGGTAGCAAAATTCAGTTGAACTAGCTCTGGTATAGGCTAAGGGTTCCTTGGTCCCAGCGGCACATCCCCACCCAGAAATTCCCAAAGTACCTCCCCCGGGGGAACAAACTGATTACGAGTAACGCCTTCAGGCATCCTGCATAAAACCTAAAACTAAAGTCGCACTCGGACCAGGCTGGTCCACATTGCCAGTACTAATCGTAGTTTCCGTATCATTCAGAGACTGAAAGCATTGCTACTCACTCTCGAAGGGATGTTTGTTCGGCACGTCGGGATACCTTGCAACACTTATGTCCATCGAAACAATGCACCTCCATAAGCTACATGCATGGCTAGATAATTACATTGGTCTGTCACCAGACAGCTCATTGTTGCTTAAGTGAAAAGACTCGAAATCGAAATTGTTGAGTCGATTTTCAATCGTGACTATAATTCCAAAAATCTGAACTTGGCGGTCTTCTAAATGTACCCAGTGAAAAAAAGTCGATCCAACTCAATATGTGAGTCAGAGAAGTTGTCAAATTCTCGAGTAATTTTCTGATGTCTGGCTGCCTAACACGTTTTGCATCAGCGAGGCTCGATACAAGAACGCAAGAACACAAGACCCACAGAACGCTTTTGTTAACAATGTATTATGACTATGTAAGATTAAAAGTGAAAGTGCTTCGGTAGGCGAAACTTACTATCTGCTCGATAAAACTGATAGAACGTGAGACTTTCATATAAATTCATCCTTTTGAACTAAACATTTGCCCAGTTTTCCAATTCTTTTTCGCTTCAGCACAAATGCAAAACTGGCTAAGTCTTTTGTTAGAAGTGGAAAGCATTTTTGAACCCGCGTTTCGCAGCCTTTTTTGATTATGAAGTTACTAGTGTTTTCAAGTTGACACTTACCTTGACATAAGAATTGAACTACATACAATAACTTCAGAGAATTCGTAACATACATTGACAATAACGTTGATAAATTATACTGCCTGGTAAGAATGCCAGCATCAGAATGTAAGCAGTCACAGTTTAAAATTTATCAGTTGATTTACTCCGAATCTCCGAAACATGCTATGAACGTCAAGAAAGTACAACTGACTGCTAGTTTAGCTTAATGAGACATCAACTGAGGGACACACAGTACCTTATAATCGGCTCCAGGTGAAATTTGCGCACTCAATGGAGGATAACACTGGATGAATTAACGGGAATCTATGCTTCAGTGTCCGTGTATTCCAAGAAGCGGTACACAAAGAATTAAACTGATCACGCGTAATGCCTTCAGGCATCCTGCGTAAACCTTAGACAGGCTCTTAGTGAGACATCGTCTCCAAATTCGTCAACACGAGAAATTGGGAATATTTTAGCCCAATTACAGGCATGCAAGAGAAGGCACGCAATGTGTGCGAAAGTCAGCGACTTTCCAGACTAAATATCTCTTTGTAACGCTAGTAAACGCAAGTTAAAAAGAAGCAGAGGGAGTTGCGAATAAATGCTTCCAGCTTTAGTGATGAAGCTTTTAAATGAATTTGCACCAGATTAAAAGTGTAAAAAGTTAACGTTTAAAAACGGCACATCTTAAATATTTAGTAGTACCAAAGTATCATCCTAGTTCTTACGATGTGATCAGTTGTGATGTCATAGCGAAGTTTCGAATGCGCGCTGCTAGTCTTCATCAGGCGATTGGGTCATTGGTGACAGCATCGTGAGACAGACGACATTTCATTGTACACTGCAGTATTTGTCACTTTAATTATGATGGTATATTTGTATGTGTGTAGGTTAGGGGGAGGCAAGGAAAAGTGATCTAAAGTCACACTACCATATAGACAAGTATGAATGTTAATCAAAGGTACACGCACAGCAGTTGGTTGAGAATTAAAGGACTGAGTAGCCTACGAAGAGGCTCGGTAAGGACGGAATATCGGATATGTAGACATGATTGATCATCGCAGTTATACACACAATTTAAGCAGTTGTGAAATTAAATAAAGCCTGATGATCAATCATGTCTTCATAACATTCTCCGCAGTCCAAATATGTGAATTTCATATATTCATTTGTATTCTTCAATATCTACGGGTATATTACAAACTCACAATGTGGCCAGTTCCCAATTGGCTTGATATATAGCTCAGTTGGTAGAGCACTGCCCCGATATGGCAGAGGCCATGGATTCAAATCCCGTTCTGGTCTGAATTTTTTTTCAGGCTTTAATTTCACAACTGCTTAAGTTGTGCGTATAACTGCGATGATCAATCACGTCTTCATACAAACAACACCGTGAAAGCACTTTTAAAAACAATGAACACGCACAATTGGTTTAAAATTGCCCATGATGATTTCTTATTTGCCAGTTGCACTATCTGCCTGGAACCTTAAGCCATGTGTCTTCTTGTAAAATAAAAAAACAAAATTTGCTAATTTTTTTCTGGGTCTGCGCAGCATGGCCTCAGTAGTGTGCCATCGATCGATAAACCCCAGCAGTTTTGCAGCGGACTTCCGGTGCATCCAAATTCCTGCGGACGTTTAATTTAACGTCAACTGTGGCCTTTCTGGCAAGGAAAACTTTCGTCGCTGGTGACGATTATGAAATCGTCGAAGAAGGTTACAAGACGGGACATGGCCACTATTACATGTACGTATTCAAAATGAAGAAAGTCATCGGAGTCTGTCCGTGGGGTTATCCCACGGACGAGATTTGCGTTTATTTCTCATGGAAGGAATCGTACGGCGACAAATTCCGCGTCATTACGGCGTATCCGTTGTCCAGAGCTTATCACGTCTTCTTGAAGCAGAGAAAGCAAGGTATGGCCACCTTTTAAAATCCTACAGACTTTATGTAGGTAAGAACCAAAAGGCTCTTTTAGGAGCCACCACATTAATAAAAGTCAATGGTCCAACATGCTTTCCCCAGTTCTTTTAATTTTGTGCTCGAGCACGTGGAGACGCGCACTTATTATTCACAAAATCGATTATCGATTATCAAAACTGCAGCGTCATAAAATTCAGTTTGACAGCGTCCTCAAAATCAACAATGAATTTGATTGATGAACCACTCTTGGCGGCTGTTCGTTCTATTGAGAACGCGGACCAAGACAACGATTCTCAAGAGGTAATAAATATAACTTGGAATTGGAGTACATGTCGGGCGAATACAAATCCGTACCGTTATTTTGAAATGGGTCGTTGAAATTGAATGGAAAAGATAACTTCATACTTTAACTTACATGATTTAATCAGACCTAAAATTTGAAGACGGCTAAGGACTTTGAAAAGAAATTATTTTGATTTTGAATTAGGTCACTGAAATTGAATGGAAAGGATAAGCCTTTGTGCTTTTCAATACCACTACATGTTTTAATCACAACCTGGAATTTCAAGGAGGGTATGAGCATTCAATAGAAGTTCTTTTGATTTTGAATAGTCACTGATAACGAATGGAAACGATAATGAACCTTTGTGTTTTTTATATCAATACGTGATTCAATCAGACCTGGAGGTTGTAGGCGGTTACGGTTTTTGAAAAGAAGTTCTTTTGATTTTGAATAGCTCGCTGTAATCCTTTATATCGGGCCTGGAATTTGAAGGCGGTTACGGTTTTTGAAAAGATGTTCTTCTGGTTTTGAATAACTCGCTGTAATCCTTTATATCAAGTCTGGAATTTGAAGGCGGTTACGGTTTTTGAAAAGATGTTCTTTTGATTTTGAATAGCTCGGTGTAATCCTTTATATCAGGTCTGGAATTTGAAGGCGGTTACGGTTTTTGAAAAGATGTTCTTTTGATTTTGAATAGCTCGCTGTAATCCTTTATATCAGGTCTGGAATTCGAAGGCGGTTACGGTTTTTGAAAAGATGTTCTTTTGATTTTGAATAGCTCGCTGTAATCCTTTATATCGGGCCTGGAATTTGAAGGCGGTTACGGTTTTTGAAAAGATGTTCTTCTGGTTTTGAATAACTCGCTGTAATCCTTTATATCAGGTCTGGAATTTGAAGGCGGTTACGGTTTTTGAAAAGATGTTCTTTTGATTTTGAATAGCTCGGTGTAATCCTTTATATCAGGTCTGGAATTTGAAGGCGGTTACGGTTTTTGAAAAGATGTTCTTTTGATTTTGAATAGCTCGCTGACGGACTTGGAAACGTTCTACCAGTATAACACAAGTAACACTGGACGGATTTACAAGGCGGTTACGGTTTTTGAAAAGATGTTCTTTTGATTTTGAATAGCTCGCTGTAATCCTTTATATCAGGTCTGGAATTTGAAGGCGGTTACGGTTTTTGAAAAGATGTTCTTTTGATTTTGAATAGCTCGCTGTAATCCTTTATATCAGGTCTGGAATTTGAAGGCGGTTACGGTTTTTGAAATGAAGTTCTTTTGATTTTGAATAGCTCGCTGACGGACTTGGAAACGTTCTACCAGTATAACATAAGTAACACTGGACGGATTTAGGATAAGCAAAGCTATAGCGTTCGTCCGATCGTATTTTATAAACCTTAAAGTTACAATGGAACCGTTACTCCTAAATTTAAGTTTAGCGCGCGATGCAAATAGTTTGTCCCATTGGCCGCGGGGATAACGAAATTTGCATACGAGTTGAAAACTTAACGCAAGAATGTGACAATGGACTATTATCTTAAACGTTGAATGATTAGACTCTGTTAGCTTAACTGAATAGGCTATTATCTTTTAAGGCGAATTGAACGGACGCTAAAAGACTAATGAAGGCATTTGTTTTCATGCGAGTTGTGTAATTGTTATTCATTTACTGGAAAATTAAATTAACAAACTAAGTAAACTTTTCGGGTGGTCTGCGTGTGTGAATGTAATTATGATAGATCAATAACGTCATATGTTACTTGATTGGTGGTTGAAAATATGATGTCGTTTTTGTGCAATATGATTGGCTGTTGGAAATGTGCTGACATTTCCTGTAATATGATTAGTTAACGACACCAATAAAGTTGGGACTCGTTAGATAGAAATCATTTGCAGATGGTGGACTGTTGACTAAACTTTTGTTTCTCTGGATAAGATTTTCGCCCCATGTCAAGCCACTTTGAGGATATAAGCGATGAAGAATTATTGGAGGCCATTATTGCTATTGAGAATGGACCAGAAAACAGTTATTTCCAACAGGTAAATTAAATATGTTGTAACAAAAATACATTTCGTGTACTTAATGTGTGATGAACCGGGTTATTTATTTTATTTTATATTTTCTCTTAGATTCTTGACGACTCTATCGATGATACGATTTTGTCAAATGTCGCCGAGGCTACAGAACGTCAACTCACTAATCAAGAACAAATGGGGGAAAGTCTTGCTACCACAGAACCTGGACGCTTCGAATTTGTACTCAACCCGTACGTAGATAGTCACAACAAAAAAAATGGGCGTTAGAGAGCGTCACTACACCTCCAACATTCGTCAGGTGGGACAATTTATACCTCAACAAAACTTGGCAGCAGCAATTGCTGATGGATTACATAGAACAATCCAAAATTTGATTCTCCGAGACAGGATACCAGCTGCTGATCGTGTCTACTTCAATTTAGCCAGCAATCGCTTAGTCAACAGCTATGCTTATCGAGCGTTACCGGCGGGGGAATGGTTAAATGGTAGCGATCGTGTCGACAGTCTGCTGCAGCAGATGTCACAGGTGTTAAACTCAAACGAGAACTTTGAAATGAATGATTCGTTTCAATTATCTTTTACACACGTTCGTACATCTCCTCGCGGTAGCGGTCAGAAACGAAAATTGAAACCTGGACATTCTAATCCAGAAACTTTCAAACGTTTGAAAGGTTCTGTCATCAGTATCGATAACAAAGATGAACTATGCTGCGCCCGCGCCATTGTGACAGCTAAAGCTAGAGTGGATGATCACCCTAAATGGAACAGCTTCAGAAGAGGTTTCTCTATTCAGAGAGATGAAGCAATCAAGCTGCATATAGAAGCTAATGTAGAAATGGGAAAATGCGGTTACGAGGAACTCACTAGATTTGCATTGACGCCGTCCTCGAACAATTATCAGCTCTTACTTGTGGACGCTACCCGAGGTTATAGCGTGACTTCTTTTGGAAAGCCTCAGGAAAAACAGTTGGTACTGTTGTATGATAATGAACACTACAACGTGATCACTACGTTACCTGGGGTCTTTGGTAACAGTTATTTCTGCGCAAGGTGTCTCAAACCCAACAATAACGAAGGTCAACACGCCCGTGAAAACAACCCTGATCATTGTTCTTCCTGCTTACAAACGGGATGTGAGGACTTTACAGAGGCCAGGTGTCGTAATCAACCACCAGCTACACCCTGCGGATCCTGTAAGCGGATGTTTTATGGTGATGTTTATTTTCAAAATCATCTGACGAAATCCTACAAGGGAAAAACCGCTGACTCCAAAAACATCAGTGTTTGCAGTCAACGCCGCAAATGTCGTAGCTGTAAAAAGTTGTTGGTGGGTCTCAAGAAGCAACAAGAACATGAATGCGGTTACATAGACTGTCCCTCTTGCCACGAGTACATAGAGGCCGCAAGCCACCGATGCTTTATTCAGATACCTAAAACACCGGAAGAGCTAACCGAAGAGAAAAAAGAAAAAAAGGAGAAGAGAAAGAAAAAGAAAAAACGCAAGCGACGAACCGAAGCCGAAGCAGAGGATAATAGTAATGATGATGATGATGATGATGATGATGAAAAGCCTCCCATTCTCGTTTTCTTCGATATTGAGGCGATGCAAGACACTGGCAAACACATCCCTAATCTTTTAATAGCGGAAACTGAGGATGATAATTGTCCACTCCACTTCAAAGGTGAAGATTGCATTCGCGATTTCCTGGAATGGCTGGATACGTTAACTGAAGAAGACACGCGCAATGTAACTGTTTTGGCCCATAACTTTTCTGGCTACGACTCCTATTTCGTCGTGGAGGAATATCATCGCCAACACAGGGTCCTCAATCAAATCAGAAATGGAGCTAAACTTCTCCAATTAACCTTTGACAATATTAACTTTATTGACACTCTGTCATTTGTTCAAATGCCGCTTTCTGCATTTCCAAAGACATTCGGATTGACAGAGTTAAAGAAGGGCTATTTTCCTCACCTGTTTAACACGCCTGAAAATCAAGACTTCGTGGGACCAATTCCCGAGAAAGAATTTTACATGCCTGAATCAATGTCTGTCAACGGCCGTAAAGACTTCGAGAAATGGCATGATAAAGAAAGAGCTGAGAATGTAGTGTTCGATTTCCAGAAAGAATTGCTGGAATATTGCGAGTCGGACGTGAAATTACTGAAGGAGGGATGCCTTACTTTCAAATGGCTTTTTGAAAAAGAGACAAAGTTTGACCCCTTCAGTCATATTACTATAGCTTCGGCATACAATCGAGACCTGCGACAAAACCGAATGGAAGCCAACACAATTGCTTCCGAACCTCTCCACGGTTGGCGACTAAAAACAAATCAGTCGAAAGTTGCCATGGAATATCTACTGTGGCAACAAAGTCAGATCAGTGGGAGAATTCAACATGTTGGAAATGATGGGGAATACCGTATCCCCAACAGTCGCTACACCGTGGACGGCTACGATGCAACTACGGACACCGTCTACGAATTTCAAGGTTGCTTTTGGCATGGCTGTCGTAAATGCTATCCCAACAGATCCGAAACACACCTTAGATTAGAGCACCGCTGCACTGCCGACGTGTATCTCTGCACCCAGGAAAAACTACAATTCTTGCGTGACAAAGGTTACAACGTCATCAAAATGTGGGAGTGTGATTGGCGGAAAATGAAAGAAGAAAGGTGGGACGTCAGGAACTTTGTAGCCAGCCTCGATTTGGTGGAGCCACTAAATCCCCGTGATGCCTTCTGCGGCGGACGAACAAACGCTGTCAAACTCTATCATCTGGCTGACATCGCCTCAGGAGAGAAGATTCATTACTATGATTTTACATCTCTCTATCCGTTCATTAATAAGAATGCTGAGTATCCTGTCGGCCACCCTGAAATTATATTTCAGCCGGAAGACACAGACATCCAAAATTACTTCGGGATTGCCAAGGTCACAATCTTACCTCCAGAAAAACTGTTTCATCCAGTACTTCCGCTGCGTGAAAATGGTAAACTAACATTCCCGCTATGTAGAGCCTGTGTACAAGAAGAGATGGAAAAACCAATGCTACAACGGTCCTGGGTTTGCAGTCACAGCGACAGTGAAAGACAAATTACAGGTACATGGTGTACCCCCGAACTGAACAAAGCCGTTGAGAAGGGCTACAAAATAACTTACATTCACGAAGTGTGGCATTTTTCTGAAACGAGGAAAGGTCTCTTTAAAGACTATGTGAATACATGGTTAAAGATTAAAGAGGAGGCAAACGGCTGGCCAGCTCATGTAGGCGATGATCCCGTCAAACAACAAGAACATCTGAGATCCTACAAAGCGAAAGAGGGCATCGAACTCAACCGCAACAACATTGAAAAGAATCCCGGCAAACGTAGCCCTGTAAAAATGATGTTAAATTCCATGTGGGGGAAGTTTGGCCAGCGCACCAACAAAACTCAAATCAAAGAGTTCGGAGATCCTATGAGGTTCAGTGCATTCTATGAAAGTGATGCAAATGACATTTGCTACGTGAGTGTATTGTCTGAAGACATCGTTGAAATTCACTATAAACTGAAATCGAATGACGAATCTGTCTCACCAAACCTCAACATTTTCATCGCTTGTTTCACGACATGTTGGGCTCGACTTCGTTTGTATGCAGCTCTAGACATGCTACAAGAACGAGTACAGTACACAGACACCGACAGCGTTATTTTTTCCAGTTTACCTCATGAAAACAATCCTCCCCTTGACGACTTTCTCGGTGATTTCAAGGACGAGTTGGGAGAAGACGACTTCATCACTGAATTTGCGTCCGCAGGACCGAAAAACTATGGTTACCTCACGAAGAAAGAAAAAGAAGAATGCAAAGTGAGGGGAATCTCTTTAAACAGTGAAGGTAGCAAGTAGTTAAATTATCAAGTGTTGCGGCAAAATGTTTTAGACGAAATTCAACGCCCTCTCGAGAAAACGCGACAAACTGATATTTACAAGCCTTATCACGTCGTCCGAAACTCCAAAGAGTACTCACTGACCACAGTCTCTCAAACGAAAAAGTACCAGCCTGTGTACGAAAAACGAGTGATAGATCCCTACACCTTCAAAACATATCCCTATGGCTATGAAAGAATAACAAATGAGGACGTGGACATGATTGAACTGTTGTGCCATTTGTAAACACTTTTGTAAATAGTTTCATTCATAAGGTGAGCGCAATCCACTAAGGAGTTGCACACGGCTCTGTCCTGTAATTTTAGGGAAACATTTGATATTAAAGTTAATGGTTAACTTTAAAATTGCGTGATTACTTTGTTTATCTTATAAACCAGGCTTTTTACTCGGTCAACACGGAAACGAGATTAATGACGTCAAAGGGGGCGAGGCTTCTGGTTACCATGGATACGTCAAACTCGAGAAAACAATAGAACTCCTTTCCATAACAATACTTTTTCATTTGCATGACACTACCTGTCAAATTCGTACTGGACTAGCCCATACCACTACTGTCGTTTGTAAGGCGCCGGTAGTTGTTGACATCTGTTAAGAGGCGTTTGTTCTAGGTTAGTGTACCAGCTTTCCAGAGTCAGTCGTTGAAAATAGTTTGTACTGTAGGTTAAGCACTGAGTAGAGTCCCAGTCAATGTTGTGGTTTGTCAGTTGATGATGTACAGCATGTGATTGTTGGCATCACCATTTCTCGCGGCTCGTTTATGTTCAGTCAGTGTCGTGTTAAGGTTTCTGCCAGTCTCACCAATGTAGGAAGCCTGGCGGTCGGAGCATTTGATCTTGTCAACTGCTCCCTGTCTGTTGTTAGGCTTGTCTCTGTCTTTCACGTTAGTCAGTAAGTGTCGTAACGTAGTTGTAGGTTTGTGGGTTACACGGATGTTGTAGGGCTGCAGGATCCGTGAGATGGTCTCAGAAGTGCCCTTAATGTAAGGTATGGTCACTGTAGTAACAGCTGTAGGGTTCCTGTTCGTAGCGTCAGCTTCAGTAGGTCGGTAAATGTTTCGTCTAATAAAGTCAGCGTTGTAGTTGTTTTTGTGAAAAACACGTTCAAGGTATCTGTTTTCGTCACGTAAGCTGTCCGGTGTGTCACAAACTAGTTGCGCTCGTCTCGTCAAAGTCTGTATAGTCGTGGCTTTGTGTGAAGTCGGGTTGTAGGATGATTCGTCAAGTAATCTGTCGGTATGCGTCGGTTTTCTGTACACTGTCGTTCGTAGTTCGTTCTTGTCGCGGCTTACCAAACAGTCTAGAAAAGGAAGTTTTCCATTTTCTTCGATCTCTTTAGTAAACTGGATGTTGGCGTTCTGTTCGTTTAGGTGGTCGTGAAAATCGTCAATTTCGTCTTTGTGAACGGCGGTAAAGGTGTCGTCAACGTAGCGTAACCAAAGCGGTATCGTTTGTCGACAAGTTGGAAGGGCGCGTTCCTCCACGTGTTGCATCACAATTTCTGCGACAACGACAGAAACAGGCGACCCCATGGCTGTTCCATGCAACTGTTTGTAGTGTTTACCGTTGTACTGAAAGTAAGTCGATGTAAGGCAAAGGTTCAGTAAGTCCATGATGTCTTCTGTTGGAAACGGTAGTTTAGCAGTAGATTGTTGTATAGCGGTCTCGGTACACTGTAATGCCAATTGAAGTGGAATACTGGTGAACAGTGATTTCACATCAAAAGACACAAGTTTGTAGTCGTCGGGTATCTGTACTGTCTTAATAGCGTCAATAAAGTTCTGCGTAGATTGTAGTTTGCGTCTTGATTTGTCAGTAAGGGGTTGCAGTATGGTCGTCAAGTACTTAGACAGTTGATACGTAGGGGACCCACAGAATGACACTATAGGTCGCATCAGTATACCAGGCTTGTGCAGTTTCGGTAGTCCGTAAAGTTTCGGTGGTTGAGGTACTGAGCACCTCAGTCGATAGTAGCGTTGAGTGTCAATAGCGTCAGTCTTTTTGAGCGTAAGTATTTTGCTGTTAAGTTTACGTTGAAGTGCTGGCGTCAGGTCGCGTTTAAGTTCTTCGTAAGTTTGTTTGTCGTTAACAAGTGCGTCCAATTTGTCAAAGTAGTCAGTCTTGTCCATAACAACAGTGACACGTCCTCTGTCGGCTGGTAGTATGACAATGTTGTTGTCGTTTTTCAGTCGTTTCAGTGCTTGTTGTTCGTCTTTTGTCAAGTTATTGTCAGGTATAGAGGCTGATTGTACTGTGGAAGCAATTCTGCTTCTGATGTTATCCTTGGCAGATTCTGATAAGTCTCGTTGACGAGACAGAACCGCCTCAACACTAGATACAATAGACTCGGTCAGTATCCGTTTAGGCGTCACTGAGTGTTTTAGTCCGTAGGACAGTACGTGAGTCTCGGTTTTGTCTAAGGGACGGGAAGAAATATTCCTTACCCAGTTATCGTCAGTTTTCGGTCGTTTTCTGTCTTTATTGCGTTGAAATGTCGTCAGTTTTCGTTCTTGTTCAGTACGAACGCGGTCTGTGGTTTTGTCGGCTCGCCTGTCGGCGATTGTCATAACAGTGTCAAGTAAGTTAGTCGGTAACAGTTGTTTAAGTTTGTCAAGTTGTTGTTGTAGTTTATTGTTGCAGTAGTTGAGTCTTCTGTGACAGTCGTTTATCCGCGCTTTGACCAGACGTCTACAGGTGGATTTGACGATCTGGATCGCCTCTTGTGTGTTCAACGGAGACTTAAGTTTAAGTCCGGCCGGAAGATACCCTGGTCTTTGCAGCGGTGGTTGAACTAAAGTTGTTGGCGTATTCGTCTGACAGTACTTATCGAACTGATGTAGTTGTTCGCAAGTCGTTCGCTCTGTCGTCCAAGTGAACGTAGCAAAATGTATCTTATCTGTTCAAAATGTACCTTACTATAATCGAAATTTTTGTATTTTCGGGCTTATCACGTAATCGT
The DNA here is from genome assembly GCF_042242905.1 of Orbicella faveolata. Lineage (NCBI taxonomy): Eukaryota > Metazoa > Cnidaria > Anthozoa > Scleractinia > Merulinidae > Orbicella > Orbicella faveolata. The sequence goes on from NW_028301576.1 coordinate 12,584,316, forward strand.
TGTGCGAACAACCTGTCCGTCTTGAAATCGAACTTTTTTTTATATCAGAGTTTATATTTTGTTTTGTGGTTGGAATTACAGGCGGTTCTATGAAGTTCGAAAAGGCAAATCTGAGTTCTGGGAGATGTAAGACGGATACAGGAGAAGGAAATCATTGTCATTAATCAAGCCTATTTCGTATGAAAGTAGAATAATCTCTGGTTTCCTTGAAAGTAGTCATTTTTGTAAAGACAAGTAGAGACTGCACATACCGTTGCCGTACAGCAAAATCTTAATCATTTGAGTTTGGCGGGTAAAACACCGTTGTCAGCCTAGTCCCTCACGGCCAAAGTAGCCGTAGTAGTACCTCGCCGTAGCGTATCTTAAAGTCCCTATTAAATCATTTGAGTTTGGCGGGTAAAACACCTTTGTCAGCCTAGTCCCTCACGGCCAAAGTAGCCGTAGTAGCACCTCACCGTAGCGTATCTTAAAGTCCCTAATTACCACGGTAAAGAGCTCCGTGTAACCGCACCCTAAGGGAGCGAATTTCCTGGAAACTAAAGTCCAAACATGTTTCTCATGTAACCGTTTTTTCGTCTGCAGCTTGGGATCTTATAACCAGGACTCTACGGTATCTTTACTCGACGTTCATCACTACAAAACGACAAAATGTGTAAATATTCACTGTAAAGCTGCAATTGTGATTTTGCTCAGCGTGAAGTTAAATACTACTTAATTTATATAGCAACAATTGGAAATCGCTAATTTAAAAGAAAGTTACTTAGAATTCTACTGTCACCTCATAGAAATACCGAGCGTATAATCTAACTGTTAATTAATTGTATGCTCGAAACTCATGCTCTGAACATCGGAACACTGCAAAAAATAAAAAACAAACAAACAAAAAAAAAACAAAAAAAACAACAACAAAAAAAACAGAAAAAGAAATTAACGAACACTGCAACACCGCAAGAAAAGTTCACGATATACCGTCACCGCAACATATATTTTTAGCCCCATATATAATAAATGGGAAGCCTCCAATCACCTAGAGGCTGTTTCTAGGAGTGCCCTCTAAAGAATAGAAGTCTAAAATATACATTAAATTTCTAAAATACAGAAGTAATAAAAGCTAAAACTGAAGACTACAATTAAGGTTTAAAACTAGAACTAAGATTAAACATGATACTACTAAATAAGGACATAGTGCTTTTATATCTCAACAATTTTCCACAAAATAAGCACATGCTAAATTTTGGTCTAAAAAAGGTCAAACAAGAAACCGCAGCACCGCAGATAATTTCATCTCACCGAACACCGTAGTGTGAAAAACACCAACATCGCACACCGAAGAGTTTGAGATCAAGGCAACACCGCAAGTTGGGATTTTATTCACCTTGCATCATCGCATTGGAAAGGATCAACACCGCAAAGCCTAATGTCCCTCTCCGTCAGCGAACTTTAAAAATTGCAGTTATTTTGCTCAGATTATTTTCTGACTTTGAAAGTCTGTCTGAGTTAAGGAGTAAAAATGTAGGTGTTGTTTGGCTAAATGTTTTAGCCCCACAAATAATTAACAAAAGATCGGATCGGATTTTATTTATTTTTAACTATTGACCTCATTCGTTGTTATCAAAATTATATTTTTTTTATAAGAATTACTTAATTCTTGTATTAATTTTTTATTAACTGTATTAATTATTTATCTATTAATTGTAGTTATTTTATGCATCTTATTACTACACGACCCCACAAGCTTGTTAGCTTTGACGTCTTTTATCGTGTATAGATAAAGGTTGTATGTATGAGTGCCAAGTGACGCTGGGATAGCCCAAAGTAAGCGTTGACGTCTAAGCCGGGACAAATACTAAGGGAAGAGGGAAGAGTTATCTGAGATATATGTGAAATAGTCTACTGTACCTTATAATCAATGTCAGAGGGCAAGTTGATACTGAGTTAGTCTTCGTTCGTTATAGTTTGACTGAAGCTGTCTCAGTCGCTAATAGACTAAAGGAAGACTTAATTCACCAATTAGAATACTCAACATCTGCCACAAAGGCACCTGCACGATTTTGAGAGGGTCTGGACGGGGTTAACTGACAAATGACAAATGGCAAAAAATAAACTAAAGAAAGACTTTTAATTAAAATTCACCAATTATTAGAATACTCAACATCTGCCAAAAAGGAACCTGCACGATTTTGAGGGGGGCCTGAAAACTGACAAATGGCAAAAAATAACTAACAACCGACAAATACCCGAAAGTTAAACAAACAACTGGCATTTGTAGACAGATTAACTAACACCAGACCAAAGGTGTTTGCCCTCGATATTCGTTCGAAATTCATTGAAATATTTTTTACTTTAAGTTTTCTATTAAGTCTGCTAATATTAATCATTTACAATTTGATCCTCCAACTATCTGTTTAACACATGATAATCGACAGGTCTGCTGCTATTTTAAATTCCCGGAATTTTCAGTTGAATGGTCCGCTTTTCAAAAGTTCGACAATTTCCGAATTTTCTGGAAGTTTCCCTAGAAATTTCCGTACCCTTTGTCACCGTTTCGAAATTTTCGGAATTTTAAGACGAATGGAATTTTAATTCCGTTCGTCTAAAAAAGTGATGTTGGAGGGGTTTTAGGTCTTCAGTGAATTATTAACAGCCACTTAACAGACAACTGACAAATGGCCGAAACTTCAACTGACAACTGACAAATAGACAAAATTTCAACTGACAACTGACATTTGCACTCCCTCCCCTATCCAGACCCTCTTTTGACACTCGAAAGTAACCTGTCTTTACCTAGCTTGTTACGTTTTTTGTTTTTTGATGGGACTTTGAACATTGTCTTAAAAACGCAATGAAATATTGCCGTAATATTTCGATTTGTTAAAACTCAGGAATGATAAATAATAGGTACAGTCATAGAGAAATGGATAATGAAAACAAAATGAAATGGAACATGAAGGTAATGAAAGCACTAAACACGTTCGTGCCTCTAAAAGTCCATGGATCACCCTGCGGGGCTTAAGAATTTGTTGTATAGGAGAGATCGTCTCAAAATTAAGGCTTTGCGGACAGGCGATCCAAGTGATTGGATTAATTTTAAAAAGTTTCGTAATGAAGTGTACAATGCTATCAAGACTGTAAAAAAGTCCTACTGTTATAAAACCTTTGAAACTTACAATGGAAATTCCCGCGAGACATGGGAAACTATCAATGAGGTGACACTCCGCAAATCGGGTAAAGCTGCAATTAATGAGCTTGTTATGAGCTCAATGGAGGGAGAATAACTAATTCAACCGAGATCGCAAAGGGTTTTAATAAATTTTTCGCAGAAATCGGTCCCGAACTGTCGAGGGATATAGAAGAAGTGGGCACCTCCTTCGATGATTTTGTTGACCAAACCAGCAGTTGTTTTAGTTTCCAGCGTGTAACTGGTAACTCAATTGCACGTTTTGTCCCACCTAAATAAATTATGCAAGAGAAAGGCAACAGGTCTTGATTCTGTGTAAGCCAGACTGCTAAGGGAATGTCCGGATTTAATCTCTGGGTCAGTCGCTCTGATATTCAATCAATCGATCGACACTGATATTTTTCCCGACGAATGGGGGAGTGCAAGAATCACGCTTCTTTTTAAGACAGTTGGAAGTAGGAGTGATCCTTCTAATTATCGACCGATATCGATTATCCCGGTTGTGGCCAAGGTTTTCGAGCGGATTATTCATGATCAGTTGTATCATTTCTAAACGACAACGATCTTCTCAGTAGACACCAATCTGGTTTTCGCTCGCTTCATTCTACAGTTACTGCTTTGATTAAGTTAAAGGTAGGTAAAGGCTGCATACGAGCCAAGTGGCCCATCAGGCCGGAGCTTATCGCGGTTTCTGTAGCATGAAGCGACTAAGAGTATTTCTACTCCCCCCTGGACGGGATGCTAGTCCATCGCAGGGTTACCCCCAGCATTAAGTTCGGCGGTACCCATTTATACACCTGGGTGGAGAGAGGCACTGTGAGAGTAAAGTGTCTCAGTGCCCAAGAACACAACACAATGTCCCCGGCCAGGGCTAGAACCCGGACCGCTCGATCCGGAGACGAGCGCACTAACCATGAGGCCACCGCTGTGATTAAAGCGACTGATAATTGGTCTTTAAACAGCGATCGTGGTTTCATTAATGCCGTTGTATTTTTAGATCTTAAGAGGGCCTTCGATACTGTGAACCATACTATTCTTCTTTCGAAATTACAAGCTTATGGTATTCAGAGTTCCACAAATCAATGGTTGTGCTCTTATTTAAAGGACCGAACCCAAACGTGTTAAGTAAAGGGAAGAAATCGTCTAAGATGTTCCTTCGCTGTGGTGTTCCACAGGGAACGATTCTTGGGCCCCTTCTATTTCTATTATATGTAAATGATCTGCCTAATTGTCTCCAGCATTCCCAACCAAGGATGTACGCCGATGATACTAGTATTACTTTTGCTGGTAGTGATGTTGATGCAATGAATAATTGTATTAATCTTGATTTGGAGAGAACTCGTGTGTGGCTTGCAGCCAACAAACTAACTTTAAATATGACAAAGACAGAATTCCTACTGATTGCTTCTAAGCAAAGGTTATTAAATTCTACAGCGAATCCCACTGCCACAATTAACCAGTTTCCGATAAAGCAAGTCTGGACTGTAAAATCCTCAGGTGTACACATTGATGAAAATCTTACTTGGGAGTGTCATATCAACGAGCTTTCTAAAAAGATTGCTTCTGGTATTAGGGCCATTAAACGTATTAGGTATTCGGTCCCATATAAGACTCTACTTTCCATCTGCAATTCATTAGTCCAATCGCATCTCAATTACTGCAGCTCGGTGTGGGGATCCTGTTCTAAGAGTCTTTCTCAAAAGCTACAAAAATTATAAAATCGTGCTGCACGTGTCATAACTTTTTGAAATTACGATCGTAGTACTGATGAATTGTTGCGAATGGTAAACTGGGTTAAACTGGACCGTCAACGCCTTGTTGATAAATCAATAATGATGTATAAGATTGTAAATAATATGGTTCCGGACTATCTTCGCCTGCCATTCCACAGCCCCGCACTAATTATTGTCATAGAAGTCTGTCCTACAGCGGAGCTGTATTGTGGAATAATTTACCCTTGGATATGTAAACAATCGGGCGGTTTCTGTCGGTAGCAGTGTTTCTGATAACTGCAGGAAGTTTTAGACGTTCACAAGGCTTGAAAAGTTCATCCATAAAGCCCAGAATGAAGAAGGCGGAGATATGTTGTCGAAAGCGAATGCGAAGATCGAGTTATTCTGAGCAATTCATTCTGAAGCATTAGTTGGTTTGAACTATTTTGAAGCACTTTCTGTCTTTTCTATATGCGTTGACGTTTCGCCACAAAAGTCGGAAAAACTCCCCCGTCAACTTGTGGCACCAAGATACTAAAGTACCTTTTTGAGGCTGTGACAATCACTTTTCCCGTAAAAAAACGTGTGTTTTTAATGGAATACGTAATGCAGTGGTTAAGTTCACTGTGTAGTTTTGCACTGGGTTTGAGACGATGAATGAATCGGTAAACGCGCGCATCGCCGGATGTAAATTGACGACTTCCGCTGCAATAATTTTTTTCTTTTCCTTAATTCATGAGCCATATAATAAACAACTTAATAACCTCGACTGTTCGGTCGTTACGGGAAAATCTCAAACCTCGGCCTACCGTATTGACCTCGCTATCGCTCGGTCAATACGGCAAGGCCTCAGTTTGAGATTTTCCCGTAACGACCCCACTCTCGGTTATTAAGTAGTTATTACTTTTTGACATAGCGAAGGAAGTAAAACCCTAATTTCCAAGGCCTCTACATTGAAAACCTCGTTGCAGTCCCTCCTTTTCATAAAGACCTGCTCATCATTTCTTGACAACAAGAAAAAGGAGCTCGATATTTTATTCCTGTTCCTAAATTAAACCGGTGTTTGATCAAATGTTAACAAAATTGTAGCATGCTTCTTCACTCAAAAATAATGCTAAACGTTGCCAAATTATCTTCTTCCTTCGATTCAAAGTATCGTACTTATGCAGGCCGTCACAACGCCAATGTCAGTTCGCTGTTGCAGCTTACTTATTTCAGCAAAGTTCAAGTTTGGCTTTTTATCTTCAAAGTTAGGGTCCGCTGAAACCAGCGCTTCATGAACTTTGGACATAAAAACGCAGCAGTCGGAAATTGCTTTTTCCCTAACACCTCCTTTTGAGCTGTTTTCGAAACAGTAATTTAGTTTTAATTCCCAAAACTATCATACGACCTCGACACTAAAAGATTGTGAAAAATCAATTCTATTATCCTCATTATGGTCGTGACTTGTAGTTATCCTTTGAAGTTTTCTGTCGTGATCTCTAAATTTCGGCAAATAAAATGTTTTGTAAGAACGTCGAAAGTTTTCCTCACCTCAGAAATGCCTTCGACTAAACTTCTACACCAACGGAAAAAGGAAAATTTCATTTCGGGTTTTACATTGTCTACTATACCACCAAAGGAGAAATTCAATTCTTTCTTCTCTAAATGCCTCAATTTATTCTTCCAGTTACAACTGCAAAACACCGATCAAAGCCAAAAATACATATTTGAAAAGAAAATACTCCATATGGTATGTTGCTTTTCGGCCGCCTCCTTTAAGAAGATTTTAAAGCAAGTTTACATTAAACATTTTTAGATAAAGTCAATCCTGGAATTTTTGCGCCCATAGATCTTAGCGACAAGACCTACGATAGTAAAGCGGTTGATTACTACAATTTATACCAGGCCTACTCTGGGACCTAAAGTCGCCTTAAGTCGCCTAAAGTCGCCTTAAGTCGCCTAAAATCGCCTTACATCGCCTAAAGTCGTAATGTTTTTCTTCCAATTTTGCTTAAGTCGCCTAAAGTCGCCTTAAATTGCCCAAAGTCGCCTGAAGTTACGGCGACGTTAGGTCCCAGAGTAGGCCCTATACCATCGTTTAATCCCAATATTTGACTAACCTTAGCTGATCCAGATGTCTTTTGTCAACGAAGCGTGTAGCAGCAGCTAGGTTTATGTTTACGCTAAGCTTTACAGTATTTGTTAGCATAAATGCGGATAAACCAGCTGAAAACATCTGATAAAAGTGGAAAGGGGATTTTCATATGAGATTCTCAGTCTCATTAATTATTCATGAAGCTCTTACCCAACCAGTGCATCTTATTCTGGTCAGGTGGATGGGTTTAGAAACCCAATGAAAAACGAGTTGAAAACCACGGCCGTGTTTGAAATAATTTCAAACACGGATGTAAATTTTCTTAATCTGCATATTGATAAAGCAAGAAAAACACATGAAGATAAACAACTTTATTTAATCACCCATTTTATAGAAAAAACTTTAATCCTAAATTATTTACTGCTGACGTTAAATGTAACGGTACAGTTATCAAACTCCCCCAAAAGGAAAGGGCCATTCTTTTTCTAAATTTAAATTCTGGCTCAATGGTGGCGACCTCGTGTTTTGGTTGGCTTTCAACCTTGCTGTACACTTCCGACCTAAAATGGCACTAAGGTTAGAAATTCCCAGTTCTAATTGACACTTCCTATTTACGTAAAAGGTTATACGTGCCTGGCTAGTATTTCGAAATTTGGCGAGATCACTCATCAACAGTACAAAAGTCGAAATATTCCTTACGCTTTAGGTTCTTAAGGTACATGGACATGCCTTAAAAAGTCCTTTTTTCAAACGAGAGTAAAACTGAAAATATCCAAGAAATGGGACCGTAGAGATATATGAATTTCAGTGCGCTAAATTAGGCGAAACTACCTGCGTTTACGTGTGCCCAGACTTAATCATATGCGCCTTTATTTCCGAGCGAGAGACAAGACAATCGATGAACGAGAAAAGAGAAAGGGCAACAAAAATTAAAAAGAAAATAGAAATAAAAAAAGGCAATTAAAAGTGAGTTAAAAGAATAGTGTTTTAAACAGGTTTAAACACCATTAAAGTCAGTCGAAAACTATGTTAAAAATACACTTTTCGCCCTATTTTTACTCTATTTCATCAAATAGGTTAAAAACAGTTTTTAAAAATAGTATTTAAATACATTTAAAATAGAGTTTGGTTTGGTAAGGGAAAAGAATAATTAAATACATAAATAAACTAGAAATAGAAATTGAAGAAACAAAAATAATTATTAAAAAATTCACACCGCCTGAAGTGGACTGTTGATATCGCGTATATTTCATTCAGTCCAAATGGTATATTCAACTCACGATTTTCATAGTTAGCAGTCCACTTATAGGAAAGAAAATAAGAACAGTCCAGTTTTGACCATGTCTAGAAAGTGTGAGAAATTACACATTCGGTTTCCTTGGAAAGCCGTGTTGCCTCGAAACAAACTCAAACTTTGCTTTCCAAAAATAAACTGCCCGTGTGAATTAATACGGTGGCTTCAAAGGGACATGCACTTTTCTCCCTTTTTTTTTTTTCACTTGCGACTTAGCTGCTACTTTCTTGCGACTTAGCTGCGACTTTCCTGCCACTTTCTTGCGACTTAGCTGTTACTTTCTTGCAGCTTAGCTGCGACTTAGCTGCGACTGGCTACTTTCTTGCGACTTAGCTGCGACTTTCCTGCCACCTTCTTTCGACTTAGCTGTTACTTTCTTGCAACTTAGCTGCGATTTAGCTGCGATTTGCTACTTTCTTGCGACTTAGCTGCGACTTTCTTGCTACTTTCTTTCGACTTAGCTGCTTGGCTACCTAGCTGGGCCACGTGAGACGGCAGGCCAGGTTGCATTGCCGAGAAACACCACCTCATTCAAATTACTTCGACGCCGACGTCTTGTACATCCCAACCGTCTGAATATTCTTTTCAATTGCCTTAACGAGATCCCGATACCATGTACACTTACGAGAAATAATGCGATTTCTGGTGCAGTAAGCCCGAGATTAAAATAGTCCTCGATTATCTCGTCGCGCATTACTGCATTGTTCCTTTTTGCGGGAGAGTAAGATGGAAGCATTGCCAGCGACGTAGAGCACACCAAAATGAAAGTGAAAACGGCGAAAAACTTCATAGCTATACTGTAAAGCCAAGGCAAAACAGACTACCGATTATTGATAGGAGTCCACGTTGTTTTCAAATAAAACAACCTGGCCTGCCGACGCAACCTGCCTAGCGAGGTGGCCAGGCAGCTAACTCGCAGGAAAGTAGCAAGTCGCAGCTAAGTCCCAAGAAAGTAGCAGGAAAGTCGTAGCTAAGTCTCAAGAAGGTAGCAGCTAAGTCGCAAGAACGTAGCAGGAAAGTCGTACCTAAGTCGCAAGAAAGTAGCAGCAAAGTCGCAAGTGAAAAAAAGGGAGAGAAAAGTGTATGTCACCCGTACGCCAATTTCACATGCAACTGCGGCCATGTATTTTTTCCGTTGGAATTTAATTTTTTCCGGTAGAAAATTACTGATTTCAATTTGGAAGTAAAGTAAGGTTGGTACATGCTACTTGAAAGCTTTTAACGCGAAACAAAGAAAGTATATCCTAAGAGAATAATGGGAGAAAAATTGGGGAGAAGCGCAGAAGCGCTTTCTCTCGCCGTTCTTCTCCCCTATTTTTTTGCTCGCCGTTTTTCGCGCTGCGCCCCAACTAACTGAACGCCGGGAAGAGGTTAACTTATTTCTAGTTTCCCGTGTTTAAATTATTTTCAGGGCGTGAATAGCATCTCTTAGGATATTTTGTCTTTGTTTTGCGTTAAAAGCCTTCAAGTAGTGTGTACCAACATTGCTTTATTCCCGGATTGAAATCAGCTAAAAAGAGAAATCTAGTTATTATGAATTATATTTACTACATAATGTATTGCACCAGAAAAATCCAATTTTTTTCAATGCTTTTTAATTTTTTTTATGAAAAGTAAAGTATGAACCAAAGCCAGAATTTCCAGGGATGGGGTTTCAAACATAAAATCTTGCATGGAAGAGGCATGGATATTTCCTGTTAGTATATACCACACAAGTGAATAGTGCTTTTTGCGCGCTCTGATTGGTTAACTTCGAGTTGATTAGCAAATACTATTAACCTCCGAGCAGCCGGCGCGAGAGATTTGAAAATTTCGGACCGCTGGTCGCACATAAAATAAAGTTTTGGTCCGCTAATTATTCAGCTTGTGTGGTATATACTAAAACAATTATTCACCTCAGTGTCGGTGAAAGTGATGGATATTTACCTCCACTTCGGTGAATAATTGTTAATTACATAACAGTTATTAAAAATGGCGTGTCTTAAGACCCTCAGGTCACTCTGAACAAGTGACTTGTGATTAATTGTAGCAGAACCTGCACACTTTGGAATTGTGCGCAACGACACCTGTTGTAAAATTATTTTCTAGGGGTGGTGGCAGTGGGCCTGCAGGTTAGCTTAAATATAAACATTCGGGTTATAAGCTTTTAATTCTCCTTCTTCTCACCTATGGAGAGAAGGATTTTGTGAAGACCCATATAAGGGCTGTAATTACAAAACTAGGTTAGCCTAAGTTAGCCTTAAGATACCTTGCAGTCATCCATTTCTCTGGTGTGGGTAGGAATCATGGCTTTCATGGCTCAGTCACTGGCTCACACTTTGTTTCACAAAGCATCCATGCTTGCCATGCCATAGAAAAACATGTGGCTTAATCTAAATTTGTTCCCCCTTCACATCAGTTTAGCTTCATAGTTTCTTTTAGAAATTCTTGCATTTGAGAAACCGCACTCCGTTATATATAATTTCCATGGAGACTCACTAAAATGTCAAGACCCTTAAAAATTGAAAATTGGCGCAACAAAGACTAGTTTCTGAATGGAATGAAACAGAGGAAAATGAGACTTGTTAGACTTGCCACCGAGGCGTGCGAGATTTCAAAATCAAACTGTCAAAACTTCCTGAGATGCTACAGGAATATATGTAATCGATTGGCCACCCCTCCAATAAAAATGTGCTCTCAATCAGATGAGTCGGGATATGCAGGTGCACGTTAAAAATTTGCAAAATATCAATAATTCAATCCCCATGAATTTACTTAAACTCTTGGAAGGAGCATTAAATCCTAAAATAAATACTAAATAAATGCAAATATTATTTTTATCGTTAACTAACCTTTAGTTGCATCATAATGCCCTTGAAAGGAGTGATCATAAGCAATGTAGATAGAGGAAGTGCTTAGTGGCGTGGAAGGCATGCATGTTAATACTGGTGAACTTGGGAGAGAAGTGATCACCACAATAGGGATTCTTAGTAGGTTGCCACATCCAAAAACACAGAGATTTCCCACGTAACTGTTAAACCATCCAGATTCGGAAAATCTCTTCAGTTCTTCCTTTACATCGAAATCCACAAATGAGCTATATTTGTCAATATTTGTTTCAATTTCCTGGCAGAACAAATGACGAAGCCGAGCAGTGTCAGAATCTATGGAGTTTAAAAGACCAATTGATTGTAAACATTTCACAAGTACCTCATTTCCATGGTCACTACTATTAACAAGTAAAGAATGAATTGCTGTTACGATGCTTGTAAAGCAGCAATTGCATGCCATCTCCAGGCACTCGGTCTACATGAAGACCAAATGCTAATAAATGACGTTGTTAGCACTCGTGATTCATTTCCACTGAGATTTCATTGTCTATAATGCTTCTGTCTTCTGGTGCTGCTCTGGAAGTTTGTCCATGAGTTAATTAAACCATCCTTTTAATGTCCGAGAATGGAAAGTTGAAAATGTCCAGAGCTCTTGACATGCAGTTCTTTTCCACTAATGACAGAATCTGATTCAAGTGAAGTACTCTGTCCTGGACATAGCTTACGAAACTATCATTTTTCAACGATCTTCAACCTGATTATAATTAGGATTAATACTGTTAATATTCATGCCCATTTGAAACGTTTTTAAGGAGCACCTTAATTGCTCTTGATTGTCTTCAACGGTCATGACAAGAGGAACTTATTTGAACGTATCAGCACTTTTAAATTTCTTGGGCAGGAAAGCTGGTATGACATTTTGTTGAAACCCACTTAATGGTGCCACAGGTGTTATTCTAGCATTTGATCTGTGTTTTTTTTTTGCATCTGGATTCATCTTGCAACTCCAAACATACAACACTACAGTTAAAACAGCAATGGCAAATTCAGGTAAAATTGTACCTGCATTACCAAGAAGTGATCTTTTCAGTTGCCTGTGCAGTCTCTCATTCTTCTGAGTGCCAGTTCCTGGTGGAATTTCAGAGCAACAGCCACTGCGTATATGTTTTTGCATATTAGCTATAGCTTTCTTGCTTTCTTCTGTTAGACAATATTCCCATTTTTCGATTAACATTTGCAAGTTTGATTCTATACATTCTGGATCTGGTGTTTCCCTTTTCCTAGCTGGTCGTTCATTACCGCTTGCACGAGATACAAGTCCAAATTCGATTCACTAGAAAGTTGTTGCTACTGGCAGGAATCACCCTTGGGAATTGTTTTCACAAAACGCTGACATGCATGGAAAAGATCTAGTTTTACTGCAACACCGGGAACAACTCTGTTATAGGATGGTCGGACAGAGCAACAGTCATCCATCATTATTTAACTGTTCATTTCTTGCATCCAGACATGCGTTAAAATCTTTTAAAATGTGTTCTATTTCTTTAAAAGCTGTACTCCTTGTACGCCTCCAGGCCACAACTTGACCATTCTCATTTAGTGCAATATATAAATTTTCAAACTGATTTACAAAAGCTTTGTCAAGGCGTCTGACCACTCCAATTTGTTTACTTACTTTGAATGTGTGATCGCAAGATCAAGCAAGTATCGAGAATGGTATAGCTTCCAGTTGTTTTTGATAAATAGTTTCCATATTGTTAAAAAAGGAAAGAAACATGTGCATTAGCTGTTCATTGCTTGCAAAAAGATACATTACACGTTCATAGGAAGTGTTCGAATCTATACTTCCTTTGTTGTTGCGTACAAATGCCTTAAAGTTCATCGAAACAATGCCTGCAGCCAGTTCCAAAAAGTTTTGTCCTCGCCCAATATGTGCGACAACGTGGTCAAGCAGATCTTTAGAGCATGCAGTTCTGTAAAATGCCTTAACAGGAAACTTGTCCTTGAGTACTTGTGAAACGTTTTCAAGGATATCTGTTGAGGCAGAGTAGAATTCATGGCCAGAGGATGTATGGTCTGCCAGATTGTAAGGACATCTGTAGATAGACTGAAACAGAATTATATTTCCATTGAGGTCATACATCAGTCTTGGGTGACGCGGACTTTGGTGTGTCAGTTGTGTGGTCCAAGAGTGAAATACCAAAGGACACTTACGACTGGGACAAAGTAATTCTATCTGATAGTGTTGTAATGGACACCACAGAAATATTTTTGACATCAAAACATTGCCTGGATTTAAGGGCGAATTGTAAATCTCGAGCAAAGATCAGAGCATGTTACAAACTGTACAAGACAAGGTTATCAAGGGTGTTCAAGAGGTCAAAGACTTTATACCAGGGTTGGAAGATTTACGCTTCCTAAGTCAAGGTCTTCCCAATGATGCGTCGGTAAAAAGGCTGCAGGAACTTCAGGAAAAGTTTGTTGGCGGTGTGAAGAAAAATGATCAGAAATTGAAAAAGAAAAGAAAGCCGAGGAAGATCTATACTTTGTCGTAAAGAGAGAAACTGGCGAAGGCGGCGAAGAAGATGGACGATGATGGTATAATGGTCAAATTTTAGGACAATTTGCAAGATGAGATCAGAGTGAAGGATTACGTTATTAACCGGATGGAAGAAAATTTGAAATTCGCACAATCCGAGATAGACGATCTGCAGACTGAATTTGAACGCGATCGCGAAGACTACTTAGAAACGATTCGAAAGCAGGAGCAAATTATCAAGCTTCAACAACAGCTTTTGGACAAGATCCAGCCATGCATACGACGCGACTGTAATTATTACAACATCGATAAGGTTCGATCGGAGAGCACGTGGCATGAAGAACCCGGCAAGTGGAACATCCCTGAGCTAGTCATTACAAAGACAACGCTTCCTACCCCTGGGATTATGCCGGGTGCAAGCACCCCACCCCGGGGCCTGAAATCGCCCGTTAACAGACCCCAAGTCAATAACCAGGGACAAGTTGTCAATGGACACTTAGGGAGGTATCCTGAGGAACCAAGCGAGGATCGTTTTCTTCAGCATTTGTCGCGAAGCTCTCATGAAGATTACGCGTCGAGTTATTTTAAACCTAAAAGAGCTGACCGGTTATTAGCTGAGAACACCAAATTTGAACGATACGACAAGCGAGAGTCATCTCCCTCGGGTGGAACGCGTCCGCAGCTCGGATTTCCAGGTACCGGGGGATCGAGCGGAACGTTGAACAACAATGTTCCCCCGGGGAGCGGAGGTAGTACTGGCGGGATGCCCGCTATGGGAAGACCGGTTAGATTGGAATCACTAAACATGCCGGGGGAAAGGGGAAACAAGAAAAAAAAAACACAAGAATCTAGACAAAAGAAAGAGAGACGACTGGTCATAAAACAATGCCAATTAATGGTTATAGGAGGCTTGAAAATAATCGCGCGAGTCCAGGCGTGAAAATAGTCGCGCGCGTCGTGGGTGATAATCACTTATAGTAACGTTTAGGTAGATATTTGTTGTCTTGTGTTTTGTTGAATTTGATTCTTAGCCTCGCCTTTTCGTAGACCCATAAAGAACAAATGGACGGAGGCGCTATAGAGCTCGGCGTGATGCATACATGAAGTCAGTCATAAACATTGTAATGCCCCTTCTTGTATTGGTTTTATCACATTCGATCGAATCAGAGCCGACAGATTTTACCAAGAAATAGATATCGATCGGCGCCCGTCCTCAAATGTCAAGTAAGCTATTATGTTAGAGTTAAGATTCGAAAAGGAATCAAAAAGGTGGGCTCAAAATCTAATTTATATACATGTAGCTAGTTATGAGTGTATTTCAGTGTACCGTTCCTGGTGAATTAATATATTTCCGAGTGCATGCACTTACAGTGTAAATTATCTATGGTATGCCGGCAGTCTTGTTATCACAGATGCAGATGAACACGTAAAATGGTTGACGGGATTTTTCATTGAAAGAAGTTGTAAATTATGTATAATAATTTCACCTGTGTTGAATGGTCATGACTTTGGGGTTTCTTTAGGCTTCAGTCAATTTTGAAAAAAAAAAAAAAAAAGAAAAACGAAATGCCTCTATTGTAGATGAAGCAGCGCATTTAAAAGTTGAACCCAAGAATAATACGAAGTCTGTGACCCATATGTTTTGCGCTTTTGGATCTTAATCGTAATCTAAATTTTTCAAAACTATTTTGCTGCATATTCCGTTGTCCTTTAGGTCCCGTGTCTCCATACTTGTACAGTTCATTGTTTTAGAGCTCTTGAAAAAAATTCAATGTTTTTATGACTCTACGCAGTGAATTTCTCAAATGCTACAACTGCCGTTTTCCGATCAGATTAACATAGTTGTGAAGTGAAAGCTTGTGAGTTTGGGGGCGAATTCTTTTGACCTTTTCAGTAGAGTTGCGGCTGTCTATGCCATCAAGCCGCGTTTGTACTTTGAATTTATTTCGACCTTTGCTGTATCATCAGCAACCCTTTGACTACATTTATTTTGCACTATAATACAGACTATAAATTCCATTAGTTTAATAGGCCATGATTCTTAGGTCGTGCTTTCGTCTAGTGTAATATATGTAATATTCTGATGGTTTACACAAATAAAGACTGTGTGTGCATTCGTTATAATTCCAAAATTTCGCTGCAAAGCAAAGTGTCCCCGTAAATACCATGCAGGTAGTTCATGAACCAGAAAAAAATCTTGCAATTAAATCCTGCTGAGCTCTCACTTTATTTTCCAGCCCTTATAAATTGCCGGCTTGATCACCATTACCACACTTAACCAAAAATATCTATCCCCCCCCCCCCCCGCCCCCTGCATGCACACCGCTCATTAAATTGTAATGGCCTGTTAATTGAGCGATAATGCATGCTTCAGGCGCTTGCCAGACATACTGCGCTGTGTTTGTCGAAGGCGTATGGAGGATAGGGATCTCTACTGACTCGGTGGAGGCTTTCCAGTTGTCAAAACACAACTCAACTGAACTTTAAGAATTATTTAATATCGTTCTTTTACTTTACAGCCCTTAGTCATCTGCATGTTAGTTCTGGGCCAGAGTGGTTTTCACTTGAGTGTCGACAGTAATCCGTTATGGTTTTTGTCTAGCTTCGCAATGTTAATAGTGATTAGTTTAGAAAAAAACTGGGGCTATTTCCGAGTCAGAATTAAGATGACAACTTATGGTGACTTCTACAAACAGATTTTCCCGCGCTTCGCATCGGTTACTTGATTCTCCTTCGAGTTTTGCTTGGTTTACTTCATGTTCAGTTTCTTCTGTGTATGGACACTTGTTTGAAAACCGCTCTAATGCCCCTTTCACTATTTTTATCTGCCTCCCTTCTTTCTCACCTCTTATCTTATAATAAGTTTCTTTCTTCTAAACAATCACAGCTTTACAAGCGGTGTTCATATATGTATGCTTTGACTTCGGCGATCAATGTTACAACCAACTACTTATATTAATTTTACCTTAATTAAAAGTAAACTGACCCACTAGAGAAGATATACTGATGAAAACCTATGTTACATCAGAGCGGTTTTCGTAAATACAAAACCAAAGTAATCACTCTGGCCAATCACAAAGTACGCAGACAATTCAGTGAACCAATCAAAGCTCGAAGTAATTACATGTAGCTGACGCAAAGCGCGGGAAAACGCGTGCGAACGAGTCACGATTAGTTTTGATTTATTCTGATTGGACAAAAAGAGGGCGCGAGTTTTTTAAGCCAAGGATACAGCGTAGCTGATGCAAAACCAATTACTTTTCGACGCTGAAACGAAAACCGCTCTAAAGAAACTCACTTTTAATTGATTAACATTTTGGTATGGGACGTTATGATGTCATGTTAAGAGTACGTTACAGTTAAATTAACGTAAAATCAACGGATAAAACAAAGAATTTTCTCATAAGAATTGACCTATCGGGCCAGAGATGAACCACACCTAATCCTTGATTCAAAATTTAATCATCAAGAACAGCAAAACTGTTCTCTAAATGAAATCTAGCCGTCTGTGAGACTACTGATCTCGAAGTCTTCATCAGTCAAGTTTATCAAGAATCACCAATTTAACTTGCGTATGAGGTTAAACTAAAATTGTAGATACAGACAGTAAAGGAAACATCCCGATCAGTATAAAACATCATGATCATTTGGCGCGAAAATATTCACAGATGATATTCGTCTGTGGACATTATCTGTTTCGAGAAGCAAACAGTTTTCTATACACTGTTCACAGCCTCGCTGTCAACGATCGAATAAAAATACGAGAAAACAGAGGGATGTGAATAGTCTAACAGTTTTCCAAGAGCGAAGCTCAGGTCAAGGAAAACTGTGAGCTTTGGGGAACAGATAATTTTCAAGGACCAATATCCGAGCATATATTTAAAGTCAAATAGAGGCTGTTGTGATTATTATTCTTCAAATATTTTTCGCAACACATGGGATCTTTTCCAAATTGGAGAATATCACTCGATCGGATAGTTTCGGTTTTTGGCTGGGCCATATTCAGTCACTTGACGCGTTTAGACCAATCGTGTGTGATTACGTTTGCCTTCCAATGGAATATATAATTCTCATCAACAAATGATATCACATTATTTATCTTCATTACTCGTCCTCACACTTATCGAAAGACACGGTGCTTACCATTTAATCAAAAAAGCCTGCAATTTTTGGTCGACAGTCAAATGGAGCAGTAATTTTACGGAAAATCCATTCGAAAATTATAGACTACCTCTAGAGGTAGTTCTCTTTTTCCGTCCGGAACGGAACGGCGGAAATTTCCTCACCATTTGCCAAATTTACCAGTTTTCAGTCTCTCATCACCCTAAAACAATTTCGGGATATTGAATTACAAATGGAAAGCGTCACTTGCTGATTTTGGAAAAACCCTTGCCACTATTCAACGGCCATCGACATAGGCCCCAATGGTTGCTTCTCCATACAATTCAATACTAATGTAGTCGATACTGATGTATGCCGCCGACGCGTGCTGGAAAGAAACGACTAGGTATTTACCATACTAGAATTTGGCGATACTTGTAAATACCTATCCGATCATATCAGGTCAGTGACTTGATATCGTCTGGGGGAGTGATTCCAAATTGGGGTAGGTAAGATTGAATTATAAAATGGCGAGGCCAAAGGAACCTGATGTGCTAGCAAAGCGTGCCATAGAAAGTTCGATCATGAATTCAACAGACCAAATACCGCCAGACGCCCGTTGATATTAGGTCAACTGAATGACTGGATATCACAGGAAACCAGGACAGTAGTCATGGCTTCTGATTGGCTAATTGCTAACTTGGGTAACTAGAGTAATTCATGAATGAATTACTACAAGTTAGAGGGAAAGAAGGCATTCTAACCTCTAAAATCGCCTCAAAATCTCAAAAAGCATAAATGGGAAATGGGTACCGACAAGTTTTCATGGTTATATTTGACAGACATACTGCGGGTTAACCTCGGCCAATGTGGTACTAGCATCGTGATGGAGTAACAATATGGCTCTAGTCGCCTCAAGCTATGGTCATTCCAGTTTAAATCTGCACCGCACCCTGGAAATCCCTCATGACGAAATGTGATGTAATGTATTATTGCAAGTCCGCTGGGGTATTGCTTAATTTAGAAGCTGATGAGGGTTTTCTTCTTAGAACTTTGGCGTTCTCGAGGGGTTTCCAATGCAATGGCCTGGTTTTTCATGCGGAAATGGGATTTTTGCTATTCTTTCTACGAAAGCGGTTTCCAGGAATCCCTAAAAGGGAGGGTGAGGATGTCAAGTTGGGTTGGCAGATGTAGAATAGAATGGCCGGTTAAGCTTACAGTCAGATCTTTTTTATATGATAAGACGTTACGTTCATTACCCCTACGCTATCGCTATTTTTTATTTTATTGTTCAAAGGCCTACTCTCCGTGAATATGCTGTAACTCAGTGGTAGAACAATTCACTGTCGCCTGGAAAGTCATAGGCTCGGCTCCTAGCGAAGAAACAAAAATATTTCGATTAGAAATTTCGGAAGCCTCTCAGATATCTTTATCTCCACCAACCTTCATTCATACCACCATCAATTTCCACTCATCCTCGCTCATTGCTAAAAGTAATGGATATTTTGGGGCAAGATTTGTATCATGGGTGTTTGCGGTGAGCCTACGCTCAGAAGAGAGTAAATTAAGGAAAAATCTCATTGCTGGTAAGAGTTTTGTTTTTTTACCTGCGCTTTCTGGGATATCCCAATCAGTTTGTGTTGCTTTACAGGATGAAATCTGCCCCTCTATTAGGTCGAGGTTAACACAGGCATTGACTGCCTCGTCCCTCTTGTTAAACTGGTAAATCTAAAAGTAAAAAAAAAAGGAAAAAAAAAAACCAGAACATCGAATGAAGTTTTATATTTTGTTAACTAAGTAATCTCTCATCTTTTAATCGTACACTTTTCACAGACAATCCCAAAAATATAAGCAGCGATTCTTCTGTTGTACCAAAAGATGGAACATTTAATTTACCCGAGGTGTTGTTCTTATTTTGTGGCTAGCTTTCAGATTTAATCCTTGCTAGTCCAGTTCTGGATCTCTCTCTCTCTCTCTCTCTCTCTCTCTCTCTCTCTCTCTCTCTCTCTCTCTCTCTCTCTCTCTCTCTCTCTCTCTCTCACGCAAAAATATGCTTCAGCGTTGCGTGAAAGAGAGAGGGCCAGAACTGGACTAAATTCTTACCTTTGGCACAAACACGAGTAAGAGAGTAACGCTGGTGCACACGATCAGACACAATGACGTAATGGCATATAGAGCTTCATAATTCACCGAGCCATCCATAGCAAAAGCCACAATAGCACCAATGATGGACAGCACGGCCACATTATAAACCGACATCCCGATGTACCTGGAGTCATTTAGAGCAGGAATGCTAACATTACGTGTCCCCCAAGCCAAGAACAGACCAAATAACAGAAGGATGCCTTTGTAGGCGAATAAAACGGCTAGGAAGTACGTTTTGTATTGACAAGTGCAATGGTACAACACAGGGACGATAATAATATCCTCGCTCTTTCGGATCTGCAGATAGATAATCCAAGATTATAGCTATTTTACATAGAGCGGCTTTAAAAGGTAATTCGAGTGTCGTAATAAGCGCACTCTAAAACTATCTGAAACGTTTTTGATGCGTTCTCTTCCTTTATGACATTGACTTAGATAAACAATAATCTCTCTTTAGCGGAAATATGCTCGGATATTTGTCCGCGGACATGATCTGTTCCGAGAAGCAAACAGTTTTCCGAGAGCGTAGATAGCACTCGAGGAGAACTGTGAGCTTTCAGGAACAGATAATGTCCAAGGACAAATATCCGAGCATATTTCTGTGCCAAATGGAGGGTATTGTGTGTATTATCCTTCAATTATTTTTTTCGCAACACGTGCGGTTTAGAAATTTGTTGAATTTTACTCGGATATTCCCCAGTTTTAGCTATTCAGTCACGTGACGTGTTTAAACCAATCGTGTGCAAGCGAAAATATTTGAAAACTTAAGATATTCTAGCCCCCATAGAAACTAGAATGGCTCCGCTCGTATTTGCTTAAGACGAATATATATTACGTTTAAGACGCACAATATGCGTAACATTTAATGCGCCTTGGTAAATACGAGAAGCATAAAACGCGTGTGTCGAGAAAAGAGAAGTTGTTTTGATAGAGTCTCTTTAATTTGGAACATTCAATGATTTAAAAGGCGATCTTGCAGATATTAAAGTAAGTAAAGAGCATTGTAAATGTCTCACCATATGTTCAAATGTCAGTATTTTGGCTTGGAGCGGATCAGTTGCAATCCAGTATGACAAGAACACCACATCGACAGCTAGCAAGCCTGCCACAATACCAAGCAGGTGAAGATCCTTGATGGCCTGAGATAAAACATAAAAGGCAAGATGTCATGGACACTTCCACACCTTCCGTAGCCGAAATTTTGATACCGTATGTTCTTGAATGAAAGGTTGACTTCGAATATACACCATCCCTCTTTAACAGCTGGTCGAGGATAGATGAAAACAGTGATCTCCGGCGTTCACGGTTCCAGATACGAAGCATTTACTTGAGATAAAACATACATTTTAAATCGGAATTTTTCAAACAGATCTTTACTGTTTATGAGACAGGACTTATTGACAGGAGCGACATGCGCTCCTGTCTAAAGGTTTATGATGCTACCGCGGTGTGTTCAGGTCGCTCATTCAAACTATAGAAAGTTGTTATATCGTACTGTACATAATCCTGCTTCAGCTTAATCCAACTGTAAACAGACATGTTCATTTTGCTGCCACCAAGCTATTTATAAGGCTAATTTCAGTGAGAAATCAAGCAAGAATAATCTTATGCATATGTTTTGGTGTCCTCGCCCGCGCATGTTGTTGTTGTGTGTGTTAATGAAATTAAACTATGTAGTATTTACCAAGTGAGTGTGTCCCTATAGTTCACAATCTCACCATTTTTTTGTTGGTCGTGGCAGCTGTGAATATCTTGTGCACTCGCCAGGTTTTACTGAACATGGCACCAAATGATAAGGAAAATCCAATAGAAAGCACTGCAGCTCGAGCCTGATGACCAAATTAAGTGTTAACGTTCTGTAAGATAGTTTAGGAGGTTCTCCGTCTCGTATTTCATATGTGTGCAAAATCAGACCTATCTTCGCCTTACACGCAATTAGGTTTCGCTGATCAAAACGCAGTGGCTGTTACGTGTAAAGAAAAAAAATTGTTGCGTTTTCTATGATTTTATCTTAGCGAATATAGTAATTGTAAGTAGTAATGTTAATGTAAATAGTAGTGCGTTTTTGTCGTGAGCCCCTGGCTCGGGAGATTAGGCAACCACTCCCCACGTTGACGACTTAAAATAAAGTTAGCTTTCCTTACCGTATCATTGGCTAGGTGCTTTTTGGCTTTAGTTGGCCGATAGTCATTTGGAAGCTTCTTTAAAACAAACGACAAAAAGTTATATCTTACATTACAATTGCTTCCATACTCATCTGAAGAAAGGATCCTCGCATCTAAACCAAGCAAAACGACTGAGGTGTAACAAAGCATACAGCCCAGAATAACAATATTATTGAGATTTGGTGATGACATCTTAATGATTCTGCAAAGAGGAAAAAAAGAGATTTATTCTTCGCCAGTGGTTGGTCATCAGCTGGGCATTGGGCGACAAAAAGAAGGTCGGATAATAACTTTTCCAGGGATCAATATGTACTGAGAAACTACGAATAGATTTTACTTCAAACGTGTTCATGACCATAAACTGAAAGAGTAGCCAGTTTTAGCACTAAATTGGTGTCAGTATCGATAAGCATTTTGTCATGATACAAGTCATTATATGAAATATTGTATACTTCAACTGGGTAGAAAGATGTGAAGACATGATTTATCATCACAGTTATACAAAACTTAAGCAACTGTAAAATTAAAGCCTGAAAAAAAAATTGAGGCTTGAACGGCGGGATTCGAACCCATGACCTCTGCGATACCGGTGCAGTGCTCTACCAGCTGAGCTATCAAGCCAACTGGCAGCTGATCACGTTGCTAGTTCGTAATATACCCGTAGATAGTGAAGATACAAGTTAATTTATGAAAGTTCACATATTTGAACTGCGGAGACTTTATGTATGCTGTTATGACTTTCCTGTCAAATGTAATTAAAGGGTATTTTCCAAAAGCGGGCTTTATGTCACTGGTTCTCAATGTTTGGAAATCTCTTCTAAACAAATCAGTTTCTGTTGTTGTGCATATACCGTAAATCTTCGAATTAGCGCCCCCCCCCCCTCCCCCCATCTCGAATATGCGCCCCCGAATAAGCGCTCCTCCTATCGGCCAAAATTTAGAATAAGCGCCCCCCCTTTCGTATAAGCGCTCCCCTCCCCTCCCCCTATTTTGTGGACGGGTGATGAGACGGCAAAGGATGCATAGTTTTCGTCTTGTAGTATTATATTTGTATATTGTTTCAGTTCGTGACCACGTGAATTTCTAATGGTGTCGCGATGTAAATTTTAGGATCAGATTTTTACGTCGATAAAGAGCTTATGTTGTTTTTTGCGTGGAGATGATTTATTTAAAAAATGATCATGTCAGTGCACGATTTGGGAAAAATTAAATAAGCGCCCCCCCCCTCGATTAAGCGACCCCTCGAATAAGCGCCCCCCGCGTCTTCTCTTAAATGTGAAATTAGCGCTCCGGGCACTTTTTCGAGGATTTACGGTATCAGTATACGGCCTCGACGGTAAATGTCATACCTACTCTTTCCATTGCTGATGTTAAAATGCAGGAAACCCAAAGAACAGAGGATTCCAACAGCTGCCATAAGCCACATGACTATTATAAGAGGTAACGGGATCATCATAAATTCCTGATATCGAACTGACCGATCTTTGGGTGGCTTATTCCCTGAAAGTATGCATGGCAAGGTAATAAATTTCATTTTTAGTTTACTAATCTAAAAGAGAGAAACTTAAAGAATTTATACAAATTTCAGTTATGTCGTTTATCCGCCTAATTTATCTAAAACATTTTTACTAGAGTTTCTTAAAACAAGTGGGTAGAAAACATGAGAAGGGGCTTAATTGTATAAACATCTGAAATATCACTGGATCCTATCGCATCATGTCGCTTGGTAATCTCCCATTCTAGCTCAGTTATACACTCATTTTTGTCATGGGAAGTGTACTGTAGATAATTGTATTGCTTTAGTTATTTCTGAGCTGATTAGGTATTCACGAACTTCTAAAGATATGAACACCATTTTCAATAAACAAGGGTAAATTCATTAGACCTTTCACAGCTAAGACATGAAACAAACCAGGGTGAATGAGTCTGCTCTCGCTCAAAAACTCGCTCGCTCGTGGTTGAAGAACGTTCCACCAAAAAAAAAAACACAACAACCCGGAGGACGCCACATTTTGCTTAACAATTCCAAGAATATCTAGAACAATTCTATTCTGGATTAACTCAGTATGTCCCTTGCCATACAGCTGACTGTGTAAGGACAACTTTAATGTAATAGATAAAACACGAGCGATCTTATCTTACCACATTTCCAAACACTGTGACGCGGAGTGGAATCAGATTTTTGACGAACCATTAGGTGTTTAGAAATGTGGTAAAACACTGAATCGAGTGCGTGATATTTCTTTACAATTGAAGCCAACTCAAACGAAATAACGGAGAAACAAAAAAGGTAAGAATATGTGTTAAAGAGATAGCGCAGATCGATATCCAAACACCGTCACGGTTATGATTTCTTTCGTTTAAACTTGATGAATTGTTATTGACATGTTGATAGATGCGAATGTAGCCATAACACTACTAGAAAAACTGCTATAGAATTATTATTGAGTTTGAGAGAAGCTGATCAAAATGTGTCACCTAGCTTAGTCCAAGTTCTACATGAAACGAGAATTCGGTCGATTCCAAGCTACATTTTTGCAAACGACGGCACAAAAACGAAGATACCTACTACCACTGCAGAACAAGCGCAAGACTTGTCATTTTTCTGTTTTAAGCTGATTTAGGTGAGGTATTCATTGGCCGAACAAAGTCCCATTGAATAGTAACACCTTTTCTGTACCTTTCCATAAAGAGTTCTTGGTGGCCTCAAACAGCTCAAACTTGTTTTGTTTTGTAAAATGCTGGCCAATTGGGACTAGCTTCGTTCCATCATCTGTGACAAGTGACAAAGCAGAAAAACAATCATCCAGATACGCTACTACTGCTCAATGAGATGTGACAGGAGCCCATCACTAGGAGCGTGCAACTGCCATACTAAGCCTATATTACGGCATTTTTACAGACCGGTCTATTTTTAGGCTTCTTTTCCCGCGAAATAGTTCAGTTCTGGTCTATATGAGCGCGCATCGGTAAGGAAGAAAATGACGGCCTTAGGTGGACATGTCGACAAAATAAAACTAGAACAATAAAATACGCTAATTCCCTCTTTATTTTTAAGTCCGTGCTTGTAATTGGTCACTGAGGTTCCTGCGGGGGTCTGAATTCGCAGTAAATTTAAATTAAAGATGCATCGGTCTGTGAAAACGCCGTGACAGGAATATGGGGTAGTTGCACGCTCCTGGTGATGGACTCCTGGATATGACTGGTTATAGCGTGTAGCTGGAGTTTTGGTGACTAATTAAAACTGCAGCAATGGAAAGGACAAGCAAAGGAACTTACTGCTAATTTACACGAGATAACATGTACATATCGCACATAGATTAGCAACACATTTTTCACAGTAAATGAAAACCAAATTAATACATTACTTTCAGTCAATGTAGAAAGGTAAAGCAGGCCAAGCCATTAGGGCTTATCCCGCTTTCCGTAGCATTGAGCGACTAGAAGTGTTTCTACTCCCCTGGCTGGGATTCTAGTCCATCGCAGGGTTACCTTCAGCATTAAATTTATTGTACTCCAGCTGGTGATGTAGGGCACTGTAAGCGTCAACCTCGTTCCCAGGCTCTCTCTTCTTCCAACGGCCAAGGGAGGCAGAGGATAGAGAGCCAAGGAATGAGGTTGTGTGAGAGTCGTGTTTTGTCTAAGAAACATCACAATGACCCTGGTTAGGGCTTGAAGCCAGACCGCTCGATCAGGAGTCCACTGAGCGCGCTGACCACTAGGCTACCGCGCCTACCATAGTCAACTTAAAGCCAGTCTAATGAATGAGCTAGAAACCGAGTTGGATCCATTCTGAGATGAAAACATTCTATCAAGAAAGCTATGTACCTTGGAACTGTTTCACTACTATTATTCCTTCCCTCTGCTCATTGGCAGTAAACGATATCGGACCCTAAAAACACACAAAAAGAAACCTTTATCTATGGGGTTAGGGTATCCTGGGGAGCTACTCCCACAAATAATGTGTGGGGTCTGCGGCCCGCTTCCCAAAACCTTTCCTTACCCTATTCATGACCAAAATCTGTGGTTTTCCATACCCCATTTATGACCTGACCAAAAATTTAATATCCTATTTATGACCGTTGCGGCTGGCACAGTTGCCCCAAACATAATTTATGAAGGCTTTTGTTGATGGTCTTATCGATAATGATGAAAAAGTAGCTTCCTCTAAAAAAACATAGTTAATTTAAGAACATAATATTCAAGATTAGAGTGCAAGAGCCATACCCTATTTATGATCAAAACGGCTTAAAAACCCTACCCTTTGGGGCCGCATATACCTATATAGCCTATATAAGGGAATACCCCCAGGGTAAATGTGAAGTGGCTGGTCCTATAGACCGCGTGGTAGTCTGGGGGAACTCTCAAATAAAAATAACGGGGCTGCTCGTAGTACCTTTCAGGAGTTAAAAAGCGGTTTTGGTACTTCTCTAGGGTGTCCAGCATCAAAAGGTCAACAGCGGGAGCTTTTGCAGTACCATTTAGGGTACTGAACCGAAAAAAAATTAACAGGAGGTAATGTGTTGTTTTACAATTGGTACCTCTTGGGGATGAAAAAAAAAAACAGGATCATGGTACGTTTCAGGGGTTGTTTTCAAAATTTCCGACGAGCAACCCCCTCCTTTTTATATGGGAGTCCCCCCGGGCCTACACACCTAACTCGCTTTAAAATGCTGGTCTTTTTCACAGTCATTGTTTGAGTCATCACCTAACACTTGCCCCCCGCCGCTCCGCTATGGGAACCAGAGGATTAGAAAAGCAAATAATTAAGCAATTACCGTAAGACCTTCAAAGCTCACATTACGGAGCTTTGATTCTATAGTCCTAGTTACCGCGGAACTACCAACTATTTCTTCCACATTATACTTCAGTGGCTTATCGGCTGTTTGCAATGCGGTGCTAGCTTCTTTCAAGGCTAGTATGATGGCCCACATCGTATCAAATGCTGTTGCCATTTCGATCTTGTCTGAGTCGTCGCTGAATTTTTTCACTTCTGGTTTACTGAAGACTTCCCTCAATGTCTGAAAAAAAATTACACAATATGACCAAGAAGATTACTTCATTGTGATTACCTGAGAGCAAAACAGTATAACGCGAATGATCAATTTGCATTACAGTGCAAATGAACGAGTGGACATTCGGAATTTTCTCAGTCATACATAATTAACTACTTATTAACCGAGAGTGAGGTGTTTACGGGAAAATCTATAGTCTTTCAGCCAATCATAAACCATAATTTCGATGTGTAATTTGCACTGGTGTTACACTTGAACTGCACTGCTCTCAGCCAATCAGAGACGAGTAATTTTTCATGTATATTATTAGGTGAAAAATATTTCTGAATGTCTGGCACTACAACCAAACATTAGTGTCTGGTTTGTATTAAAAATAACCAAGAAATTAGCAGTTACCTGCAACGTGTTTATGCATTGCGCGTAATAGTGTTCCGCATACATGCTCTGTTAATTAACAAATCATTGAGTATAGCTTGAAAATTGAAATATTTTTTTTTTAATCGCTATTGATCCGAAGTTTGCCGCACGGTTTTCCCTGCCTAAGCTAAGAGGTATTCCGTCCCTAAACTAAATGCTTTTAATTCTTAATTTGCAATCTGAAGCGGTATCCTCCGCCTAATCACAGAGCCGTCTTTAAATAATGCGGGCACTTTTCGTACCAAGGTCCCGTGCACACGTATCCGGACATTTTTGAATCGGCAACTTTTTCTTTCCGGATCCGGCTTCCGTCCCCTCGCATCCGCCGAATTGGGCAGCGAATCCGGATATTTTTGAATCCGCTCTCCAGGGCGGGGTTGAACAAAGCCCGATTACGCTAACCCAGGTTCAGCGAGAATTTTGATTTGAGTTTTGTAACTTTTCGGTGATGTTTCTGTTTATACTGTTTGTCCTTCAGTTTTGAGCTTGACTAAGCTCAAACTACACAAAACGTAAGCAGTAAACATTTTCATCCAAGAAAAATTAATACTTCGGTTAACGTTTAATCCTGGATCAGCGTTAACCTGCTTTCGAACAACCCGGCCCAGAGTGGAAAAACATAAATCCGCAACGAATCCGATAACGTGTGGACGGTGAAAATCCGATGACGTAGCAAAATCGTGTCCAGTCTCTTACCGAACAATAAACCAATATGGCGGCACAACGTGTAGGTCTCGTTTCTCTAGAGTGAATCCGGATACCATTGGATGCGTGTGGACAGGCGAATTCGATTTGAATACGCCACGTGTGGACGGGGAAATTTTTGAATACGGAAAGAAAAAAAATATCCGGATACGTGTGGACAGGGCCTAAGAATTATTATCTCCTTAAACCTAGCATGAATGATATTGTTGTTTATCCCTCACAAAGTGTCCACACATGCTTCTTACAAGACCGGAAGTAGTAGTTGTATTTTCATCAGATCGATATAAGATATTCTTCTCGAATAAGAAGGCTCCATCAGCAGCTTTTTGGTACTGCTCTTTGGTACAAGTTTCGGTCTTGTTTTTCGTTTTTCTCTCGTATTCAGCAAGCTCATACCAGTCCTCTATGGTTCCGGCATCCGGATGCAAGATCCAAACAAACTCCGGTCCATAAAAGTCCATCTTGAACGCCTGTAATTGAAAAGTTTCGACGCCTGTTTCAACATCGTTGTTAAGCTAATCACAAATGCAAAAATACATGATAATGCCCAGACTCCCAAAATATAGCTGAGTGAAAGATACTATAATTCTATTTCTGATAACTTTCAGCCAAAAACAATTTGCACTGGACTTGATTTTTATATTTTGTTTCCACGGTTCTCGAATCACTCCATGGTTACTGAAAAAAAGCATTGACATTTAATTTACTTTATAGGGTTGGATGGTAATAACTAGACAAGTTAAAGTTACACTGTTAAAAAAACTCACGTCACAAAACAGGAGACTCGCTCCCCTCTTATTGAACTCGCCCAGAAATATTTTAGCGTCCAATTCCTAATTAAAATTCCATATTAAAATTCATTACTATTTTTTCACGAAAAATAGTGAAAGTAGATAACTTTATGTTACGCATTTTCTTATACTCTTACTTATTGTCAAGGGTTTTGACATAAATAAATTGATTGATTGATTGATTGATTCACTGGTAAAGGTAAAGTATGATGGGCCAAGTGGTCCATGTCGCTGAGGCTTATCCCGGATTTCGGTAAGCAACTAGGGGTATTTCTACTCTCTTCTTCCCTGGATGGGATGCTAGTCCATCGCAGGGCTGGGGCTAGCCCTAGCATTACATTGGTCGGTAACCATTCATGCCCTTCAAGAGGTACTGTAAGATAAGAATATCTTGCCCAAAACACAAAGCAGTGACCTGGCAAGGGCTCTAGCCTGACCCGCTTGATCTCGAGTCCAGTGCAGGAGCAGTCCGGGTTTGTCAGTCGCTAGACTTTCGTGTGCTATCCTTGTTAAACAAAGTTGATTTACTTCAGTCTAGTTAACTGATTTCAAGCGAGGCAAGAGAGGATGAAAAAATATAATAAAATAGGCTTTATTTTCAAGGTAATCCCTCTCAGATTAATTTTAGCAATGGTACCCAGTTCTTTCGCGTATAATGGTACCACAGAGCTGCTTTGGCGGTCCACGAGAGCAAACTCTGCGTTACAGGACTGGCTATTTCTAGTCTCTCCGGTCCAAGGATATCCGAAACCGGGAGTGATCTACTACCCAAGATGGACTACGTTAGGCCTGTGTGGGGAATTAGTCTTGAGGGTTAATTATTACCTTCAGTTTGTTAAGCTTTATTTTGATGTCCTCTTTTATATTTTGGTGTCCCAGCAAACCTGTATTAATTGCTTCAAATCCGATGATTTCTAAATCCGGATGGTTTATAAGATCACCCACTACCTGAAAGTTGATATGAAGAACAATTCGCAATTACTATTCTGAGTGAAGCTTAGTCACACCATGAAATAAAGGAATTTGTTATTCCATTGCGTTATTTCTATGACGTATATATAGCTCCTGCTTTGTATGAATTGCTGTTCATCCCGCTCGGCCATTGTTGCTGCGTATACCTATCGAACCGAGTTAGGTAATTATCCTGTAATTATACTTTAAAATGACACACTGGGCTAATTTAACACTGACCCAATTACAGCAATCTACACAATCAAACTCAGAGGGTTAGTTTCAAAGCTTTAGCACAAGAGTAGCGAGTTAAGGGAGAGGATGGCGTCGAGTATTACATGTAAATGAAATCTAGTATTCGAAGTGAACGATGGAAAACACGATATTCACTCGATGAATGACATTCAAGGAGTGAATATCAAAAATGTCTGGTAAGACCGTGCTGAAATAGAACAAGCGGAACTGTAAAGAATATTAGGCTTAAGATTAAAAAGAGTCATGATCACTATTTAAGAAAAAATCATAATATATCAATCTACGTCTACCACCAAATTAGTTAGTTATTTATTTATTTCACCTATTAATACTTTGAAATTATATAATTCGTAATAAACGAACTATTATTATTAGGTTTATTAACTGATGCTTAATGTATTTTAGGCCCCACCTTCACATAAAGTCCTCCTGTATCCAGGAAATCATACACGATCGCGGCTCTCTTCCACTTGAAGTAGTCCATCAGTCGAAAGTTTGCAGCATTGAATGTGAACGCTGTTGGCGCAAACGTAAATCCGAAACTATCTTCGAGTTCGCTCACTTCAGAAGTAGTTGTTAGGTATGTCACCTGTTGAAAAGAAATAAAAGATGGTTAGTTTAAAGTTAATTAATTAACGCTTGTTGATTGTTAGCAACTACATGGTTAATCCAAGACACAACTCTGACTGTTTTAAGCTAGATTCCTCATTCCTAGCCATCCTTTTTTTGCTTCTTTTTACGTGTATTTTAGTGCAGCCTTTTAACACTTTAATTACTTTAAAAACTAATCCCTTCAATTTTGGTGAAAATTTTAATTGTAAACCGTAGGTTATTTTTCAGAACACTCACAGAATTAAGTCTTTCTTTCCTTACTAAGATCGTTTCAACCGCTCGCAGAAATCGAAGATTGTCTGCAAAGCCAGTTGCTGGGATTGTGATGTTTTCTACATCGGTAAAACCAAAAGAAGATTGCACGACAGAAAGACGGAGCACTTCAAAGCTCTCACTCAAGTTGGTCACGCCTCCGCTGTTACTGATCATTCAACTTGTACCCGTCACAACATCAAATGGGACCATTTTGAGATTCTCAGTAGCAAGTGGTCAATGTGATTTATAGTGTAAAATCAAGGAAACATTGTTAATACGGGACTTAAAACCCACCCTAAATGAGAACGTCGGTAGGAAAAACTCTTTCTTTATTATTTCACACCGGATATAATTTCTTTTGTTCACTGTCGTCTAGCTAGTTACCAATACCTCGCTTTAGTTTTAGTCTTTTTAAATCTTGTCATATTTTGTAAGCGTCACTTTTGAAGATGTATGTTGTAGCATACGAAACGTCAAGTTTAATATACCATGCAAAACCCGTTTGTTATGTTTGTAACCGCTGTTTTCTTTTTCTCCTGAAATTTAAATGGCCGAAAAACAAGAATTTTGACCAGTTTCTGATTGGGTGAAAACTAACCGGCGCCATCTTGGATTTGGAGAACAACGTTACTGAACCCTCATAAATGAGAAAGAAAGCACGGAAAACACTCTTTAAAATGTTCGGTGTGTAGCCAGGCATGTTAAAAATTGGTAAAAAAAAAGGAAAGGAATTAAATGGTTGTCACTGGCTAAAACTATGGTTATCGGACGTTTCGGCCACTACTGTTGCCTTCTTCAGCAAAAGATGGAAAATGCAAATGTTAAACGGCGTCCTGCTAGAATATGTAATAGATGTGTGATAAAACTAAATGAGCAATAGTCTCTAGAGTATTCTTAATGAGTGTAAAAATTCTTAATGCCATTGTACACGTTCGGTAGCGCTATGTGTTCGTTTATAGCTTTCCTGTCTCGCACGGAATGCCAAGCTTCAAGAATTAGTCTTTGTTTCCATACTGATGATCTGTTGACAATTTCAACGTTCTCCAAATCTATTTGGTGACCGTTGAGCATATGGTGTTTGGCCAATAAAGAGTTTTTGTCCAATGTTGCTATAGCCTTTGCGTGTTCTTTCATACGTGTTTTTAACGCGCGTGATGACTGACCAACATAAACACAGTCACAATCTTTACATTTGATCTTGTAAACAATGCCTCTGGAAGCCTCTTTCTCGATGTTGTCTTTAGGTTTTTGGAGTATGTTCGAGATGGTACGAATAGGTTTATGGGCGACCTTGATATTGAAACCTCGAAGAACGTTTGCGACTCTTTCGGGAAAACCTTTGGCGTAGGGGAGGATGACAAAACCACGATGGTCGGTATCATTCGTTTCTTGTTGTCTACTCAGTTGGCCGCCAACCATTCGTTGATGACGTCATCGTCCCATCGTGCTTGGCGGTAGCCTATAGAGGTGGAACTCGGACCTATTTCTCTCAGTCTTCATCATGGCGGACAGCGGCAAGGACTTCTGCAGCTGTGCGTTTTAGGGCCGGACACTGCAAGTATTTTATCGATTTTGTAACGATTGTGTAGCCATGGAAATCCGTGAAAATATACTGTAAGTATTTTATCGGTTTTTTAACGATTGTGTCGCCATGGAAATCCGTGAGACCGATCCCAGGTCCTCCGTTGAGGCTGGTGGACTGTTTTCCAACATGGCCGCACTTTCAGGGTCACCGCCATCTTCAATTTTCAAGTCGTCTCCTGGTTGGCTGAAAACTAACCAACGCCATATTGGATTTAGAGAACAATAGAATCCATTGTTCTCCAAACAATAGCTTATTATGTTTCTCGGCGCCTGATTGGTTACGGCCCATATAAGCGCCATATACTACTCGCGTTTTGTCGCTTTCGCTCTAGCAACCGGACGAATTGTCCCCGCCAACAAAACATAATCAACACAGTTCGTATAGTGTGATCGTCCGGGTGAGTGTAGTTCTGAAAAGAACTGTTGTTGGTGACTGACGTTTCGACAACCTGAGCGGAAGTCATCTTCAGAGTCAAGTGAATAGTGTTTGTCAGTCGATGATCTTATAAGTCTGGTCCGTTGAACGTGATTGGTCAGTATAGCCATGATGGTATCGGCTGAAAGACTCGTGTAAAGTTTGTCATCAGTCATTGGTGGGTTTCGATCCGTCTATTGTTAGTCAAGTAGGTCGGTTTTGGTCCGTGTATTGTTAAGTCGGTCTGTTAGAAGTCCGTTTGTCGGTTTCGTTTCTGTCGTGGATAAGTCGTTTGCAAAGACCAGGGTCTCGTTCCGGCCGGACTTAAACTTAAGTCTCCGTTGAACACACAAGAGGCCATCCAGATCGTCAAATCCACCTGCAGACGTCTGGTCAAAGCACGGATAAACGACTGTCACAGAAGACTCAACTACTGCAACAATAGACTACAACAACAACTTGACAAACCTTAACAACTGTTACCGACTAACTTACTTGACACTGTTATGACAATCGCCGACAGGCGAGCCGACAAAACCACAGACCGCGTTCGTACTGAACAAGAACGAAAACTGACAACACTTCAACGCAATAAAGGCAGAAAACGACCGAAAACTGACGACAACTGGGTCAGGAATATTTCTTCCCGTCCCTTAGACAAAACCGAGACTCACGTACTGTCCTACGGACTAAAACAGTCAGTGACGCCTAAACGGATACCGACCGAGTCTATTGTATCTAGTGTTGAGGCGGTTCTGTCTCGTCAGCGAGACTTATCAGAATCTGCCAAGGATAACATCAGAAGCAGAATTGCTTCCACGGTACAATCAGCCTCTATACCTGACAATAACTTGACAAAAGACGAACAGCAAGCACTGAAACGACTGAAAAACGACAACAACATTGTCATACTACCAGCCGACAGAGGACGTGTCACTGTTGTTATGGACAAGACTGACTACTTTGACAAAATGGACGCACTTGTTAACGACAAACAAACTTACGAAGAACTTAAACGCGACCCGACGCCAGCACTTCAACGTACACTTAACAGCAAAATACTTACGCTTAAAAAGACTGACGCTATTGACACTCAACGCTACTATCGACTGAGGTGCTCAGTACCTCAACCACCGAAACTTTACGGACTACCGAAACTGCACAAACCTGGTATACCGATGCGACCTATTGTGTCATTCTGTGGGTCCCCTACGTATCAACTATCTAAGTACTTGACGACCATACTGCAACCCCTTACTGACAAATCAAGACGCAAACTACAATCTACGGAGAACTTTATTGACGCTATTAAGACAGTACAGATACCTGACGACTACAAACTTGCGTCTTTTGATGTGAAATCACTGTTCACCAGTGTTCCACTTCAATTGGCATTACAGTGTACCGAGACCGCTATACAACAATCTACTGTTGAACTGCCGTTACCTACAGAAGACATCATGGACTTACTGAACCTTTGCCTTACATCGACTTACTTTCAGTACAACGGTAAACACTACAAACAGTTGCATGGAACAGCAATGGGGTCGCCTGTTTCTGTTGTTGTTGCAGAAATTGTGATGCAACACGTGGAGGAACGCGCCCTTGCAACTTGCCGACAAACGATACCGCTTTGGTTACGCTACGTTGACGACACCTTTACCGCCGTTCACAAAGACGAAATTGACGATTTTCACGACCACCTAAACGAACAGAACGCCGACATCCAGTTTACTAAAGAGATCGAAGAAAATGGAAAACTTCCTTTTCTAGACTGTTTGATAAGCCGCGACAACAACGAACTACGAACGACAGTGTACAGAAAACCGACGCATACCGACAGATTACTTGACGAATCATCCTACAACCCGACTTCACACAAAGCCACGACTATAAAGACTTTGACGAGACGAGCGCAACTAGTTTGTGACACACCGGACAGCTTACGTGACGAAAACAGATATCTTGAACGTGTTTTTCACAAAAACAACTACAACGCTGACTTTATTAGACGAAACATTTACCAACCTACTGAAGCTGACGCTACCAACAGGAACCCTACGCCTGTTACTACAGTGACTATACCTTACATTAAGGGCACTTCTGAGACCATCTCGCGGATCCTAAAGCCCTACAACATTCGTGTAGCCCACAAACCTACAACTACGTTACGACACTTACTGACCAACGTGAAAGACAGAGACGAACCTAACGACAGACAGGGAGCAGTTTACAAGATCAAATGCTCCGACTGCCAGGCTTCCTACATTGGTGAGACTGGCAGAAACCTTAACACGAGACTGACTGAACACAAACGAGCCACGAGAAATGGTGATGCCAACAATCACATTGCTGTACATCATCAACTGACAAACCACAACATTGACTGGGACTCTGCTCAGTGCTTAACCTACAGTACAAACTATTCTCAACGACTGACCCTGGAAAGCTGGTACACTAACCTAGAACAAACGCCTCTTAACAGATGTCAACAACTACCGGCGCCTTACAAATGACTTATCCACGACAGAAACGAAACCGACAAACGGACTTCTAACAGACCGACTTAACAATACACGGACCAAAACCGACCTACTTGACTAACAATAGACGGATCGAAACCCACCAATGACTGATGACAAACTTTACACGAGTCTTTCAGCCGATACCATCATGGCTATACTGACCAATCACGTTCAACGGACCAGACTTATAAGATCATCGACTGACAAACACTATTCACTTGACTCTGAAGATGACTTCCGCTCAGGTTGTCGAAACGTCAGTCACAAACAACAGTTCTTTTCAGAACTACACTCACCCGGACGATCACACTATACGAACTACTGATACTCCTGGGTTCAAACCATTTACTGTGATAATCAACACAGTTTGCTTTTGGCCAAGAGAGAAGTTTATTTCCACATCCGAAGACACAAGATAAATCATAGAATCTACAAACTGAGAAATAAACCTCTCCGCTACCGACCCTATCGCTGAGAAATACAGAAAACAGGAGAGGATGGGTACGAGAAAAACTGCACGAGGTAGAAAAACGATGTGACCACTACGAGAGTAATAGAAACTGAAATACAATACGACATACGCTGAAAGTTAAGTAACGCCATTGAATAGGGGGCGTGTTGAGCCGTGACGGTTGCCAATTAATCCCGATGAGCGGAAGCGCCCAAAGGAAAAGCATGAATTGCCGGTAAAATCTGATTGGCTCACATTTATCGTATGACAGGTAAGCAGCCAAGGGGCGGCAGACGACTCGTGAAGTAAATGTCGATGAATGCATCTAGCGTTTTTGTTTGCCCTTAGCCCGTTCGCCTGACAAAAAGCCTGATTGTAGGTTAACTGATTAAATGGAGAGTTACTGTTGTCTGCAAAGGTCTTAAATGGTTCCAGGGTACGCGTTTAACATGTAGATTCAGCAGAAAATTCATTTTGCTTTAAAAATGTCATTCTTGAAGGGACGTCACGACCATACTAGAACCTGGGCTCTTTTTTGATACGACATTAGTATCTTCTTTGGATATAAAGATTTGGATTTGAAGATATTAGTATCTTATTAATATCTTTTTTGGTAAGATATTATCAAGATATTAGAAATTAGGTAACTCTTATTTATGTCATTTTTAGGTGATTTTTATTTAGGAGGGCTCCACTGAAAACCGCCTTTGGTGAGTTGGATTCCCTCACTAAATATTATTATTATTATTATTATTATTATTATTATTATGATACTCGGTCAACTCGGATGTACGTGGCTCAAGCTGGAACTTGAAACGCTGAAACAGCGTCGGAATGGAGAAAAGGTTTTGGGACTAATATCTATGCTCTATAGATAGAGATCACTACTCCGTTACTATAATCTTGGTTATTTCATTTCTTACCATAAGTTTACCGTAAAATCGTACCACATTCAATACCGAGGAGGCTTCGCCGGGTGTGTTAGGACCGAGCAGAATCAACGGGCGTGATCCATTGTACTGTGTATTATCTTGCAACGCAAAGGTAGAATAAAAAATAGCGTTGCTTGGGACCCCCTGTTGAAGAACAGATTTTAATAATACACTCAACTTATTGTGTTGTCTTTGGGTGCCATTGTCTTTCATAAATGTAGTTTTTTTTTTATTGTTAAAACACGTTTGACATATTTTAAACGCACATAGGAATTACCTTGACATTTAGAGTTTCAAAGATGTTAATCACGTTCCATTCCGTAAAAACTGAACTGCCATACTGGTGAAAATACAACAGTTTTTTCCCATTTGTCTGTAAATGAGCTGGTCAATTTATCAAAAAAACATTTGTTGTAAGTTATAGCTGAAGTTTTTGGACTACTTACAAAACTCTTCAACCTTGTTTTCCGAGTTATGTTAGTTTTGAAGGGAAGCCTGTAGGCCCCTTGTAACAGTTGGTCACGTGACTTGTTTTCAAGAACACACTGATTTAGTCATTGGAAATCCATCACTTAGAAATACTAAACACATTCACAAATAAGCTTACATGATAAATTTTCAAGTTCAGGTTTATATCCTTTAAGAGGAACTTTTTATGGACCTTAAAGCTTAGCAGGAAGCTGCAGTGGTTTTTCATACAAACCTTTGTAATTTTGTAAGTTTTCAAGCTGCCATCTTTCAATTTTCCATTCTTCGTAATATTTTACCTTTCTTTCTATCTCTCATAGTTGCATGTCAGCGGCTTCCTTTTGTAGCGATTAATATCGAAGGTTTCTGGAGGGCATAACTTTCTCGCTTCAAAGCCTACGTCTTGTTCCATATAAACACGCAGTTAAAGAACTTGGCAAATATCCAACTGAACCATATTGACCTTAGGGGTGGTCAACAGCCTATCGATATTAAACGTTTTCTTCGACAAAACGTACCTTTGTGTGATAAGGGCCACCTATGACTATCTCATATTTGTCCAGGAAGACTTTCAAATCCGGAGAGTTTTTGGCGGCTTCTATTGCGAGGTTTATCCCGACAGAGGACGCTTTGTTCGTGCTCCTTCTCTCCAGTACGACAACAATGAGCTTCGTCTTGTTAGCGTTACACTTTAATGATCCAATCACCACGACGATGACAAGAGCGGAAATAACCGCTGTACTATTCATTGCCGCTTGCGGAGGTGTTAGTGAAGCGACTTCCGGGTCAAAAACTGATGCGGAACTGCAATAAAAAAGAAATGAAAAGGAAAACTGTTGGATTTTTGTAACTGAGAAAATAAGCCAGATAGACTAAGAGTAGAATTTTTTCTTTCGGCGATCGCAAAAATACGTTGTCTAATATACATTTATTATAGTGACAGTGGCGAGTGCCTGATTTTGACAAGCACATTTCTGATCTTCAAGACTATGTTTGCTTTGATTTTAGGAAGGGACTTTTTTTTTGTTCCCAAACGCCGTGATCCGTTTGGTCAACGTTAAGAATTGCGTTTTCTCAGATGGACCCTATTGAGGGGACTATCATGATCAATCTGTTAACAGCACGGAACAACTTCTTTACATTCAGAAATCAGCGAACAAAAAGTTTGATGTCCAGTGGGCTGCTTACAAACACAGAGTGCTCGAGTTGTTTGAATGACCACCTAAAAAACACACAAAAAATAACGAAAATCGCAAACTAAATTTATGATTTCCCGCAACCGCACGATAATTTCTTAACCGCAAACCGCCAGATAAATGTGAATGTACCCGCTAATCGGCATTCAAAATTGGCTTAAACCGCCAGAGTATAACAGGCCCTCCCTATTTTCAAGTTTGTTGGAGAAGTTATTCCAGTCCATTTGTTCTTTGTGTGGCTTACAGCATCTGAAGCTAATATCTCAAAAACTGATCCCGTGACCCTATTTTTTTAATGTATAAAAATATTCAACAGCAAAAGCGGAATGCATGTGCGAAATTGCAAATTCTGTGTGTAATAAAAAGATTTTTATAAAAAAAATATGGGGTCACCGGCTTAGTTTTTAAGATAGATGCAACTGATGGTAAAAAGTGGATCAAGTTTGTTGCTATTCAACAGGACAGCGCAACCTTAATTTTATGACTTAAATACAATGAAAGGCACAGTGGAGAGTTACCTTAGAAAAATAGCACAGCCATTCAAAACAGTACAGTTCCAAGTCTCACAAATCGCACCTAGTTCTCTAAGTCTCAAAAAAACAAACAAACAAACAAACAAAAAAACTGTTTTATTACTGAACAGACGCACGGCAACATGGAATCTATTTGTTTTATAAATACGTCTAAGATCGTTTGCCTCCGTTCAGTCACCTTCGATATTTTAATTATAAACCCCTGTAGACCATGCTGAATTACGTGCGCAAATTTGTCAAAATCAGGGTAGTTTTCCACACGCTTAATCTCTGAAACGAAGTCGGTGACCCCCAAGTTCTGCATTTCTGACACAAGTAACTCATTATGTAACTACGTTAAAAATTTAAAAAAATCTGTCGACTGGAAAATTTTCGCGCATACGTCCTTAATCGTTTATAGTGCCTACTAAAACAATTAGGCTACTCACCATCGTTCTCTATGAGCGAAAGTCAACTCGGCTACGTCTCGTTGACTATTCACTTATTGGATTAAGAAATATCACTGGATAATTCAATCCCCAAAAAGGACATTGACCATCATGCGACTCTTAAAAAACCTTAATATTTTTCAATTAACAGTTAACCCAGGTAAACAGCTGCAAGTTCTCCAACAAGTCAGTCTGCGTGCGATTTGCTTGCTTAGCTACAGCAACTGCAATATGTCTGTTATTCGATGACAAGAACAAATAAAATTAGGGTTATAGGACGACTATGTGCACATGCAAAAACGAGCCCAAACAAGAGCTAATTTCGTTTAAGCATTCAAAATTACTGTGCGTCTATAGACAGTTCAGTACGTAAATAGAACGAGTGCCCATTTGTGGAGAACTGTTGAAATGACGTTTCGCCGTATCTTCTAGACTGTTTTGAAGAGTCTCACCCTTCTTGCAGATAAAAGAGCAACTAACTCCACGCATACAGGCATGAGCCAGCGTGGGTGCAGCTAAATCTGGCCTATGGCTTTGTAGGCTTTCATTTCGTTGAAAACGTGTTCTATTTTTACCCTCCTCTTAGACAAGAGCGTGTTAAACCTTCGTGCTCTCCTTCTGTCTCTGTTATTTAAAAAAGGCATCTGGCCAGCTCTTACGGGTGTCAATAGTGACCCACCATCTGGATACGCCTTATTAGCCAAAAAAAGCTTTGCATTGGGTGGTAGATCCAAGTTGCGCCCGGGACCAATAGGTTCCATCAGTCGGAAGGAAACCGCATCGTGCATGTTTCCTAGGAATCCAGCCTGAACAAAGTGGATATGTCCTTCATTGTCCATCACTAGTTGAGTATTCATACAGTGATAGTGCCGATAGCCACTGTAGAAAGGCCGATGTGGTTCGATTAGAGATCGATATATCTCATGTGGCGTGGCTCTTGAAAGGGGTTTAAGATCGCAACACGGCAAAGATGTTTAGCTGCACAATTTGCTCGGATCGCCACGACCAGTAAACGAACTTCGTATAATTTCTGCTAGCATGTACAATGTAATCGCTATAAGTTGTAGAAAGACCTGGAAAATTCTTTGCAAACAAGTTCTCCTTAAATGCGTAGACAGCTGTGCTTCATTCTTGAACCAAAATGGTTTAAACCCACAATTTGGATTAGGGAAATACTCGACGAAGTAACTTGAATAGTAAATATCTAAGCGGAACTCTTGTGCTAAAATATGCTGATTCTTTAATTTGTTTTTATTGCGTCCAAAACGCGTTTTCGGCAAGTACGATTTGATACTGCGGTACGAAGCCCGAGTAAGCGCTCTTAGAACGTCTAGTTTGATTTTGAAAGTAGCGCCAAAGTTCTGGAAGAACTTTGTGGACAATGCGGACAACAGATGACGGATCAATGTCAAACCAAAGAGAGTGTGTGTCCACATGGGGATATTTCCGTAACCAAATAAAGGTAAAAGGTTCGGCTGGTATATAATGTTTATAAATGTTTCGAGAAATGGATGACTAGAAACTAAATAAGTGTTCCCATTCCCGCCCAGAAGCAATTTTCTTAAGGCCTTTATTCCTTTCGCTTGGTTCTTCAATCAGGTGCTCAAAGGAAACGCGTTTCTATCGGTGAAATTGCAAAACGCTTCATCGTGGAATGTTATAACCTCTGCCACGGCAACGACTGGAAGGAGGTGTTGCTCTTTGCCAAACAAAGAGTCATCGAAGCGGGATTGCCTGACCACGTTTTGAGGATGCATCTGGAACAATCAACAGATCGCTTAACGGGGAGAATGCGCAGCATAACTGATTAAGAATGCTTTGCGATCGCCTCAACCTGCCACCCAGCCAGCAACGTCGACAGGTCTAGACGAAACATCTGCCTTGATAGCTAAGAAAAAAAAAAGTATTCCACGCTGATGACTCCGAGTCAACGAAAAGCGGAAGCTGTTAAAAGGAAACTTCACAATGAATTGGTAGCTTCATCACTGAATAGTTCAGAAGAAGAGAATGGTAGGCACGAGGAGAAGGAACGAAAGATTGATCACGCAACAGAAGCACAACTTACCCATCAAAAAATCTGTCAGAAAGCCATGGACACCATGAACAATGTGAACGACTTGCTCACAAAAGTGAATACCTATTTAGACAAGGCCAAGAAATAAGGAAGAAAAAAGCCATGTTTCTGCTCCATATTTGTTCTAGTCGGGCAGTTCTCAGCTATTTAATTGATCTGTTTAAGGTTTGTTTAACGCATTTTGACCGCTAAAATATAGTTCCTGTTTGAGCCTGTTTTGCTTGGTACACATAGCTAAGCTTTCTACATCGGTTCAAGTTTCCAGCGAGACCTAGATTGTAATGAGATCGAGAGCGCTTCGATCTGTTTGATAAAAGGAGATTAAAAAATTGGAAGCATTCTTGTTTGTGTTTGCGGGAAACCATCTTGAAAAAAAGAAATTAGAACGGTGTACTTTAGAACCTGCTGGCTCTATTGTTCTTGCACATTATGAATCAGCATTTAAGGACTCCAATTAGCATATAAGAATCGGGGTTTGTAAAATCATTCTAACAGAGAAACAATAGACCATTTTACAGTTGTCTGCTCAGAGACCTGGCCTTAGGATGGCAGCGAGGCTAGAGTTGACCTTGTTTTGATACAGACCTCACTGCTTTTGTCATGTAAATGCACCTAGTTAGCATCAGAACAACTTGGTTTACACAACAAAAGCAGTAAGGTCTGTGACAAAACAAGGTCAACTCCAACCTCGCTGCCATCCAAAGGCCAGGTCACTGAGCAGACAATTGTAAAATGGTCTATTGGAAATCGCTAATTTGAAAGAAACTGAGTTAGTCTTCGTTCGTTCTAGTTTGACTGAAGTCGTCTCAGTCGCTAATAAACTAAAGGAAGACTTAATTCACCGATTAGAATACTCAACATCTGCCACAAAGGCACCTGCACGATTTTGAGAGGGTCTGGACGGGGTCAACTGACAAATGAAAAATAGCAAAAAATAAAAACTAAAGAAAGACTTAAGAGGCTGTCTCTAAAAGCCGACCACTGATTTTACTTCGAAAATTCGATTTTTCTTATAAGCTGGGATTTCGAGGCCCTTACCTAGTCAATCACTAAAATGAGTTTTATTTGATTAAAAATTCTAATCGAACTTTTCTAGGATTGATTGAAGTTCGGTCCGCTCGACACAAGTGCACGCCTGTCGAAAGTGGAAAAACAGAACATATTGCCGGCGCTCTAAAAAAAGTAATATTCACTCAAAAGTCCCAATTCTTTTTTTCAACTATAGATATATCATAGCAGTTTGTTTAGCGATATTGCAATTATAATTCAATGTTGTTCCTTCAACGGTTAAAAAAAGATTTTCTACCCGTTAAATGGAGTTTTGAACCAAACACGAAAACAGCTCTAATTTAAAGGCACGTTTTAAAAATGTGGCACCGGTTTGAAACTGCTGAACTACATGAACAGAAAGTATAAATGGCCCTTAATTTAAAACAATTATAAAGTTTGTCTGCCCACTAGGTTTTCAAACCTAATGACCGCTTAAAGTTCAAGAAATTTTGAAAATATTCCAGTGAGTAACTAACATACTCGCCTTTGATGTGAAGTTTATATGAAATAATTCATATATGAACTGCGGTTGTAGATGAAAGTGAAGAATGATCATCGCAGTAAATTTTCCAATTTAAGCAATTGGAAAGAAGAAGCCTGGAAAAAAAAAAAAAAAAAAAATCCCGTTGAAGCCCTGATTTTTTCAGGCTTTTTCTTTCCAATTGCTTAAATTGGAAAATTTACTGCGATGATCATTCTTCACTTTCATACTCGCCTTTGTAAAGTGGTCCGATAAATTCACGTAAATCTCTTATACCTGGCTTCAAGATTAAGGCTTTGGTCCTTTGTAGCGATCCTTGAAACCTAGGTAGCATTGAAACTGCCAGCTTTTCCTTCCAGCGGTAGGTTTGTAAACAAGGTACATTTATACGTTCCTCATCTGTGTCGAGCGTGACGCCATGTCTGCTGTTATTTTAAATTCCCGGAATTTTCAGTTGAATGGTTCCCTTTTCAAAAGTTGACAATTTCCCGATTTTCTGGAAATTTCCCAAGAAATTTCCGTATCCTTTGTCACCGTTTCGAAATTTTCGGAATGTTAAGACGAATGGAATTTTAATTCCGTTCGTCTAAAAAAGTGATGTTGGAGGGGTTTTAGGTCTTCAGTGAATTATTAACAGCCACTTAACAGACAACTGACAAATGGCCGAAACTTCAACTGACAACTGACAAATAGACAAAATTTTAACTGACAACTGACATTTGCACTCCCTCCCCCATCCAGACCCTCTTTTGACGCTCGAAAGTAACCTGTCTCTACCTAGCTTGTTACGTGTTTTGTTTTTTGATGGAACTTTGAACATTGTCTTAAAGACGCAATTAAATATTGCCGTAATATTTCGATTTGTTAAAACTCAGGAATGATAAATAATAGGTACAGTCATAGAGAAATGGATAATGAAAACAAAATGAAATGGAAAATGGAGGTAATAAAAGCGCTCAACACGTTCGTGCCTCTAAAAGTCCATGGATCACCCCTGCGGGGCTTAAGAATTTGTTGTATCGGAGAGATCGTCTCAAAATTAAGGCTTTGCGGACAGGCGATCCAAGTGATTGGATTAATTTTAAGAAGTTGCGTAATGAAGTGAACAGTGCTATCGAGAATGTAAAAAAGGCCTACTGTTATAAAACCTTTGAAACTTACAATGGAAATTCCCACAAGACATGTGAAACCGGCTATCAGTGAGGTGACACGCTGCAAATCGGGTAAAGCTGCAATTAATGAGCTTGTTATGAGCTCAATGGAGCGAGAATGACAATTCAACCGAAAACGCAGAGGTTTTTAATAAATTTTTCGCAGAAATCGGTCCAGAACTGTCCAGGGATATAGAAGAAGTGGGCACCTCCTTCGATGATTTTGTTGACCAAACCAGCAGTTGTTTTAGTTTCCAGCGTGTACCTGGTAACTCAATTGCACATTTTGTCCCACCTAAATAAATTATGCAAGAGAAAGGCAACAGGTCTTGATTCTGTGTCAGCCAGACTGCTAAGAGAATGTCCAGATTTAATCTCTGGGTCAGTCGCTCTGATATTCAATCAATCGATCGAC
Source organism: Orbicella faveolata (assembly GCF_042242905.1). Lineage (NCBI taxonomy): Eukaryota > Metazoa > Cnidaria > Anthozoa > Scleractinia > Merulinidae > Orbicella > Orbicella faveolata. Next base: position 12,629,041 of record NW_028301576.1, read on the forward strand.
ACTGGTATTTTTTCCGACGAATGGAGGAGTGCAAGAATCACGCCTCTTTTTAAGGAAGTTGGAAGTAGGAGTGATCCTCTAATTATCGACCGATATCGATTATCCCGGTTGTGGCCAAGGTTTTCGAGCGAATTATTCATGATCAGTTGTATCATTTCTAAACGACAACGATCTTCTCAGTAGACACCAATCTGGTTTCCGCTCGCTTCATTCTACAGTTACTGCTTTAATTAAGGTAAAGGTAGGTAAAGGCTGCATACGAGCCAAGTGGCCCATCAGGCCGGAGCTTATCTCGGTTTCTGTAGCATGAAGCGACTAGGAGTATTTCTACTGCCCCCTGGATGGGATGCTAGTCCATCGCAGGGTTACCCCCAGCATTAAGTTCGCCGGTACCCATTTATACACCTGGGTGGAGAGAGGCACTGTGAGAGTAAAGTGTCTTGCTCAAGAACACGACACAATGTCCCCGGCCAGGGCTCGAACCCGGACCGCTCGATCCGGAGACGAGCGCACTAACCATGAGGCCACCGCTGTGATTAAAGCGACTGATAATTGGTCTTTAAACAGCGATCGTGGTTTTATTAATGCCGTTGTATTTTTAGATCTTAAGAGGGCCTTCGATACTGTGAACCATACTATTCTTCTTTCGAAATTACAAGCTTATGGTATTCAGGGTTCCACAAACCAATGGTTGTGCTCTTATTTAAAGGACCGAACCCAAACGTATTTAGTAAACGGGAAGAAATCGTCTAAAATGTTCCTTCGCTGTGGTGTTCCACAGGGAACGATTCTTGGGCCCCTTCTATTTCTATTATATATAAATGATCGGCCTAATTGTCTCCAGCATTCCCAACCAAGGATGTACGCCGATGATACTGGTATTACTTTTGCTGGTAGTGATGTTGTTGAAATGAATAATTATATTAATCTTGATTTGGAGAGAGCCCGTGTGTGGCTTGCAGCCAACAAACTAACTTTAAATATGACAAAGACAGAATTCCTACTGATTGCTTCTAAGCAAAGGTTATTAAATTCTACAGCGAATCCCACTGCCACAATTAACCAGTTTCCGATAAAGCAAGTCTGGACTGTAAAATCCTTAGGTGTACACATTGATGCAAATCTTACTTGGGAGTGTCATATCAACGAGCTTTCTAAAAAGATTGCTTCTGGTATTAGGGCCATTAAACGTATTAGGTATTCGGTCCCATATAAGACTCTACTTTCCATCTACAATTCATTAGTTCCAATCGCATCTCAATTACTGCAGCTCGGTGTGGGGATCCTGTTCTAAGAGTCTTTCTCAAAAGCTACAAAAATTATAAAATCGTGCTGCACGTGTCATAACTTTTTGAAATTACGATCGTAGCACTGATGAATTGTTGCGAATGGTAAACTGGGTTAAACTGGACCGTCAACGCCTTGTTGATAAATCAATAATGATGTATAAGATTGTTAATAATATGGTTCCGGACTATCTTAGTACGCACTTTGTCTTCGTTCCGATACCGTAACCTATAACTTAAGAGATAGCGACTGTTCGCCTGCCATTCCACAGTCCCGCACTAATTATTGTCATGGAAGTCTGTCCTACAGCGGAGCTGTATTGTGGAATAATTTACCCTTGGATATTCGTCAGTCACCGTCTCTTGATGAATTTAAATCTAAGTTGAAGAATTATGATTTTGATGGTCGTCTTATATAAGTTTTATTTTGCTTTTATACACGGCTTCCCAGCCAGGTTTTTTATCATTTCTCTTATCGTAGTTATTAGTGATTTATTAGTTAGGTAGTTAGACTAATTTAATTCAATATTGTTAAGTCCTGAAGGAAATACAGTGTCTAAATAAAGATTTTACCTTTACCTTACCTTTACCTTAAGCAACAGAGGACCGTTTCCTTGTTTACACAGTCTCGTCTGAACACGAGGTGGTGGGGGCTTAGGGTTGGAATAATGTAGAGCCGAGGAAAACCGAGAGGCATAACTGCGTCGAATTCTGCCAACTCCTCGAGTGTTTAGATGGGGCTATGTAAGCACGGAAAAAGTCCTCTGTTGCCTTTTTTTTCTCGTTTAATTATTTATAATTTTTAAACAAGAATGCATTTTCCCCAAAGTATATACCTCTAGAAACAGATGACATGAGAAAGATAGAACATACGAAGTTGCTGCTGAATATCTTTTTAGTTTAAGTTTAAATTTCCATTCACTATAGATTACTTTTGTCGAAGTGTCTTCAGAAAAAATTGTGACCAGACCTAGATCGGCAAATAAGATATACAATAGCACGATTAACTTAGGAAACTTATGCAAATACTTTGAAATCACGAAGAGAATTTCCTTTTCCATCTGAAAATAGTGTTCAAAACGTTGACAACGTTTTTCTTGGTGCAATTAAATGCTAACCATATTTCTGTTTAATTAGACCGTTATGTCAACTGACTACCTCTCAAATATTCCGTGTTTGTACTCTTGTCAAATTAACTGAATCATTTGAAAACAAATTTATACTGAGTTTGAAATTAAAACGCCGTAGCGCGAAAGGACCGGACGTTATAAGCTTTTCAGCTGTACTTTAATTAGATGCGAACCAATTAATCGCACAAACACCCCGAAAGAAAAATAAGGAGGGAGCCGCTCTCTCCAATTTCTTCTTTTGGGGTGCACGGCTGTAACACAGGCTTAAAAAAAACTGACACACCCGCTTTATCGATTTTTACTTTTTGACATAGCGAAGGAAATAAAACCCTAATTTCCAAGGCCTCCACATTGAAAACCTCGTTGCAGTCCCTCCTTTTCATAAAGACCTGCTCACCATTTCTTGACAACAAGAAAAAGGAGCTCGATATTTTATTCCTGTTCCTAAATTAAACCGGTGTTTGATCAAATGTTAACAAAATTGTAGCATGCTTCTTCACTCAAAAATAATGCAAAACGTTGCCAAATTATCTTCTTCCTTCGACTCAAAGTATCGTACTTATGCAGACCGTCACTACGCCAATGTCAGTTCGCTGTTGCAGCTTACTTATTTCAGCAAAGTTCAAGTTTGGCTTTTTATCCTCAAAGTTAGGGTCCGCTGAAACCAGCTGTTCATGAACTTTGAGACAAAAAACGCAGCAGTCGGAAATTGCTTTTTTCCTAACACCTCCTTTTGAGCTGTTTTCCAAACAGTAATTTAGTTTTCCCAAAACTATCATACGACCTCGACACTAAAAGATTGTGAAAAACCAATTCTATTATCCTCATTATGGTCGTGACTTGTAGTTATCCTTTGAAGTTTTCTGTCGTGATCTCTAAATTTCGGCAAATAAAATGTTTTGTAAGAACGTCGAAAGTTTTCCTCACCTCAGAAATGCCTTCGACTAAACTTCTACACCAACGGAAAAAGGAAAATTTCATTTCGGGTTTTGCATTGTCTACTATACCACCAAAGGAGAAATTCAATTCTTTCTTCTCTAAATGCCTCAATTTATTCTTGCAGTTACAACTGCAAAACACCCATCAAAGCCAAAAATGCATATTTGAAAAGAAAATACTCCATATGGTATGTTGCTTTTCGGCCGCCTCCTTTAAGAAGATTTTAAAGCAAGTTTACATTAAACATTTTTAGATAAAGTCAGTCCTGGAATTTTTGCGGCCATAAATCTTAGCGACAAGACCTACGATAGTAAAGCGGTTGATTACTACAATTTATACCAGGCCTACTCTGGGACCTAAAGTCGCCTTAAGTCGCCTAAAGTCACCTAAAGTAGCCTTAAGTCGCCTAAAGTCGCCTTAAGTCGCCTTAAGTCGCCTAAAATCGCCTTACATCGCCTAAAGTCGTAATGTTTTTCTGCCAATTTTGCTTAAGTCGCCTAAAGTCGCCTTAAATTGCCCAAAGTCGCCTGAAGTTACGGCGACTTTAGGTCCCAGAGTAGGCCCTATACCATCGTTTAATCCCAATATTTGACTAACCTTAGCTGATCCAGATGTCTTTTGTCAACGAAGCGTGTAGCAGCAGCTAGGTTTATGTTTACGCTAAGCTTTACAGTATTTGTTAGCATAAATGCGGATAAACCAGCTGAAAACATCTGATAAAAGTGGAAAGGGGATTTTCATATGAGATTCTCAAACTCATTAATTATTCATGAAGCTCTTACCCAACCAGTGCATCTTATTCTGGTCAGGTGGATGGGTTTAGAAACCCAATGAAAAACGAGTTGAAAACCACGGCCGTGTTTGAAATAATTTCAAACACGGATGTAAATTTTCTTAATCTGCATATTGATAAAGCAAGAAAAACACATGACGATAAACAACTTTATTTAATCACCCATTTTATAAAAAAAACTTTAATCCTAAATTATTTACTGCTGACGTTAAATGTAACGGTACAGTTATCAAACTCCCCAAAAACGGAAAGGGCCATTCTTTTTCTAAATTTAAATTCTGGCTCAATGGTGGCGACCTCGTGTTTTGGTTCGCTTTCAACCTTGCTGTACACTTCGACCTAAAATGGCACTAAGGTTAGAAATTCCCAGTTCTAATTGACACTTCCTATTTACGTAAAAGGTTATACGTGCCTGGCTAGTATTTCGAAATTTGGCGAGATCTCTCATCAACAGTACAAAAGTCGAAATATTTCTTACGCTTTAGGTTCTTAAGGTACCTGGACATGCCTTACAAAGTCCTTTTTTCAAACGAGAGCAAAACTGAAAATATCCAAGAAATGGGACCGTAGAGATATATGAATTTCAGTGCGCTAAATTAGGCGAAACTACCTGCGTTTACGTGTGCCCAGACTTAATCATATGCGCCTTTATTTCCGAGCGAGAGACAAGACAATCGATGAACGAGAAAAGAGAAAGGGCAACAAAAATTAAAAAGAAAATAGAAATAAAAAAAGGCAATTAAAAGTGAGTTAAAAGAATAGTGTTTTAAACAGGTTTAAACACCATTAAAGTCAGTCGAAAACTATGTTAAAAATACACTTTTCGCCCTATTTTTACTCTATTTCATCAAATAGGTTAAAAACAGTTTTTAAAAATAGTATTTAAATACATTTAAAATAGAGTTTGGTTTGGTAAGGGAAAAGAATAATTAAATACATAAATAAACTAGAAATAGAAATTGAAGAAACAAAAATAATTATTAAAAAATTCACACCGGCTGAAGTGGACTGTTGATATCGCGTATATTTCATTCAGTCCAAATGGTATATTCAACCCACGATTTTCATAGTTAGCAGTCCACTTATAGGAAAGAAAATAAGAACAGTCCAGTTTTGACCATGTCTAGAAAGTGTGAGAAATTACACATTCGGTTTCCTTGGAAAGCCGTGTTGCCTCGAAACAAACTCAAACTTTGCTTTCCAAAAATAAACTGCCCGTTTGAATTAATACGGTGGCTTCAAAGGGACATGCACTTTTCTCCCTTTTTTTTTTTCACTTGCGACTTAGCTGCTACTTTCTTGCGACTTAGCTTCGACTTTCTTGCGACTTGCTACTTTCTTGCGACTTAGCTGCGACTTTCCTGCCACTTTCTTTCGACTTAGCTGTTACTTTCTTGCAGCTTAGCTGCGACTTAGCTGCGACTTGCTACTTTCTTGCGACTTAGCTGCGACTTTCCTGCCACCTTCTTTCGACTTAGCTGTTACTTTCTTGCAACTTAGCTGCGACTTAGCTGCGACTTGCTACTTTCTTGCGACTTAGCTGCGACTTTCTTGCTACTTTCTTTCGACTTAGCTGCTTGGCTACCTAGCTGGGCCACGTGAGACGGCAGGCCAGGTTGCATTGCCGAGAAACACCACCTCATTCAAATTACTTCGACGCCGACGTCTTGTACATCCCAACCGTCTGAATATTCTTTTCAATTGCCTTAACGAGATCCCGATACCATGTACACTTACGAGAAATAATGCGATTTCTGGTGCAGTAAGCCCGAGATTAAAATAGTCCTCGATTATCTCGTCGCGCATTTCTGCATTGTTCCTTTTTGCGGGAGAGTAAGATGGAAGCATTGCCAGCGACGTAGAGCACACCAAAATGAAAGTGAAAACGGCGAAAAACTTCATAGCTATACTGTAAAGCCAAGGCAAAACAGACTACCGATTATTGATAGGAGTCCACGTTGTTTTCAAATAAAACAACCTGGCCTGCCGACGCAACCTGCCTAGCGAGGTGGCCAGGCAGCTTACTCGCAGGAAAGTAGCAAGTCGCAGCTAAGTCCCAAGAAAGTAGCAGGAAAGTCGTACCTAAGTCGCAAAAAAGTAGCAGCAAAGTCGCAAGTGAAAAAAAGGGAGAGAAAAGTGTATGTCCCTTTGAAGCCACCGTACGCCAATTCCATATGCAACTGCGGCCATGTATTTTTTTCCGTTGGAATTTAATCTTTTCCGGTAGAAAATTACTGATTTCAATTTGGAAATAAAGTAAGGTTGGTACATGCTACTTGAAAGCTTTTAACGCGAAACAAAGAAAGTATATCCTAAGAGAATAATGGGAGAAAAATTGGGGAGAAGCGCAGAAGCGCTTTCTCTCGCCGTTCTTCTCCCCTATTTTTTTGCTCGCCGTTTTTCGCGCTGCGCCCCAACTAACTGAACGCCGGGAAGAGGTTAACTTATTTCTAGTTTCCCGTGTTTCAATTATTTTCAGACCCAAATTATTTTCAGGGCGTGAATAGCATCTCTAAGGATATTTTGTCTTTGTTTTGCGTTAAAAGCCTTCAAGTAGTGTGTACCAACATTGCTTTATTCCCGGATTGAAATCAGCTAAAAAGAGAAATCTAGTTAGTATGAATTATATTTACTACATAATGTATTGCACCAGAAAAATCCAATTTTTTTCAATGATTTTTAATTTTTTTTTATGAAAAGTAAAGTATGAACCAAAGCCAGAATTTCCAGGGATGGGGTTTCAAACATAAAATCTTGCACGGAAGAGGCCTGGATATTTCCTGTTAGTATATACCACACAAGTGAATAGTGCTTTTTGCGCGCTCTGATTGGTTAACTTCGAGTTGATTAGCAAATACTATTAACCTCCGAGCAGCCGGCGCGAGAGATTTGAAAATTTCGGACCGCTGGTCGCACATAAAATAAAGTTTTGGTCCGCTAATTATTCAGCTTGTGTGGTATATACTAAAACAATTATTCACCTCAGTGTCGGTGAAAGTGATGGATATTTACCTCCACTTCGGTGAATAATTGTTAATTACATAACAGTTATTAAAAATGGCGTGTCTTAAGACCCTCAGGTCACTCTGAACAAGTGACTTGTGATTAATTGTAGCAGAACCTGCACACTTTGCAATTGTGCGCAACGATACTTGTTGTAAAATTATTTTCTAGGGGTGGTGGCAGTGGGCCTGCAGGTTAGCTTAAATATAAACATTCGGGTTATAAGCTTTTAATTCTCCTTCTTCTCACCTATGGAGAGAAGCATTTTGTGAAGACCCATATAAGGGCTGTAATTACAAAACTAGGTTAGCCTAAGTTAGCCTTAAGATACCTTGCAGTCATCTATTTCTCTGGTGTGGGTAGGAATCATGGCTTTCATGGCTCAGTCACTGGCTCACACTTTGTTTCACAAAGCACCCATGCTTGCCATGCCATAGAAAAACATGTGGCTTAATCTTAATTTGTTCCCCCTTCACATCAGTTTAGCTTCATAGTTTCTTTTAGAAATTCTTGCATTTGAGAAACCGCACTCCGTTAGATATAATTTCCATGGAGACTCACTAAAATGTCAAGACCCTTAAAAATTGAAAATTGGCGCAACAAAGACTAGTTTCTGAATGGAATGAAACAGAGGAAAATGAGACTTGTTAGACTTGCCACCGAGGCTTGCGAGATTTCAAAATCAAACTGTCAAAACTTCCTGAGATGCTACAGGAATATATGTAATCGATTGGCCACCCCTCCAATAAAAATGTGCTCTCAATCAGATGAGTCGGGATATGCAGGTGCACGTTAAAAATTTGCAAAATATCAATAATTCAATCCCCATGAATTTACTTAAACTCTTGGAAGGAGCATTAAGTCCTAAAATAAATACTAAATAAATGCAAATACTATTTTTATCGTTAACTAACCTTTAGTTGCATCATAATGCCCTTGAAAGGAGTGATCATAAGCAATGTAGATAGAGGAAGTGCTTAGTGGCGTGGAAGGCATGCATGTTAATACTGGTGAACTTGGGAGAGAAGTGATCACCACAATAGGGATTCTTAGTAGGTTGCCACATCCAAAAACACAGAGATTTCCCACGTAACTGTTAAACCATCCAGATTCGGAAAATCTCTTCAGTTCTTCCTTTACATCGAAATCCACAAATGAGCTATATTTGTCAATATTTGTTTCAATTTCCTGGCAGAACAAATGACGAAGCCGAGCAGTGTCAGAATCTATGGAGTTTAAAAGACCAATTGATTGTAAACATTTCACAAGTACCTCATTTCCATGGTCACTACTATTAACAAGTAAAGAATGAATTGCTGTTACGATGCTTGTAAAGCAGCAATTGCATACCATCTCCAGGCACTCGGTCTACATGAAGACCAAATGCTAATAAATGACATTGTTAGCACTCGTGATTCATTTCCACTGAGATTCCATTGTCTATAATGCTTCTGTCTTCTGGTACTGCTCTGGAAGTTTGTCCATGAGTTAATTGAACCATCCTTTTAATGTCCGAGAATGGAAAGTTGAAAATGTCCAAAGCTCTTGACATGCAGTTCTTTTCCACTAATGACAGAATCTGATTCAAGTGAAGTACTCTGTCCTGGACATAGCTTACGAAACTATCATTTTTCAACGATCTTCAACCTGATTATAATTAGGATTAATACTGTTAATATTCATGCCCATTTGAAACGTTTTTAAGGAGCACCTTAATTGCTCTTGATTGTCTTCAACGGTCATGACAAGGGAACTTATTTAAACGTATCAGCACTTTTAAATTTCTTGGGCAGGAAAGCTGGTATGACATTTTGTTGAAACCTACTTAATGGTGCCACAGGTGTTATTCTAGCATTTGATCTGTGTTTTTTTTTTGCATCTGGATTCATCTTGCAACTCCAAACATACAACACTACAGTTAAAACAGCAATGGCAAATTCAGGTAAAATTGTACCTGCATTACCAAGAAGTGATCTTTTCAGTTGCCTGTGCAGTCTCTCATTCTTCTGAGTGCCAGTTCCTGGTGGAATTTCAGAGCAACAGCCACTGCGTATATGTTTTTGCATATTAGCTATAGCTTTCTTGCTTTCTTCTGTTAGACAATATTCCCATTTTTCGATTAACATTTGCAAGTTTGATTCTATACATTCTGGATCTGGTGTTTCCCTTTTCCTAGCTGGTCGTTCATTACCGCTTGCACGAGATACAAGCCCAAATTTGATTCACTAGAAAGTTGTTGATACTGGCAGGAATCACCCTTGGGAATTGTTTTCACAAAACGCTGACATGCATGGAAAAGATCTAGTTTTACTGCAACACCGGGAACAACTCTGTTATAGGATGGTCGGACATAGCAACAGTCATCCGTCATTATTTAACTATTCATTTCTTGCATCCAGACATGCGTTAAAATCTTTTAAAATGTGTTCTATTTCTTTAAAAGTTTTACTCCTTGTACGCCTCCAGGCCACAACTTGACCATTCTCATTTAGTGCAATATATAAATTTTCAAACTGATTTACAAAAGCTTTGTCAAGGCGTCTGACCACTCCAATTTGTTTACTTACTTTGAATGTGTGATCGCAAGAAAGTATCGAGAATGGTACAGCTTCCACTTGTTTTTGATAAATAGTTTCCATATTGTTAAAAAAGGAAAGAAACATGTGCATTAGCTGTTCATTGCTTGCAAAAAGATACATTACACGTTCATAGAAAGTGTTCGAATCTATACTTCCTTTGTTGTTGCGTACAAATGCCTTAAAGTTCATCGAAGCAATGTCTGCAGCCAGTTCCAAAAAGTTTTGTCCTCGCCCAATATGTGCGACAACGTAGTCAAGCAGATCTTTAGAGCATGCAGTTCTGTAAAATGCCTTAACAGGAAACTTGTCCTTGAGTACTTGTGAAACGTTTTCAAGGATATCTGTTGAGGCAGAGTAGAATTCGTGGCCAGAGGATGTATGGTCTGCCAGATTGTAAAGACATCTGTAGATAGACTGAACCAGAATTATATTTCCATTGAGGTCATACATCAGTCTTGGGTGACGCGGACTTTGGTGTGTCAGTTGTGTGGTCCAAGAGTGAAATACCAAGGGACACTTACGACTGGGACAAAGTAATTCTATCTGATAGCGTTGTAAGGGACACCACAGAAATATTTTTGACATCAAAACATTGCCTGGATTTAAGGGCGAATTTTCAATCTCGAGCAAAGATCAGAGCATGTTACAAACTGTACAAGACAAGGCTATCAAGGTGTTCAAGAGGTCAAAAACTTTATACCGGGGTTGGAAGATTTACACTTCCTAAGTCAAGGTCTTCGCAATGATGCGTCGGTAAAAAGGCTGCGAGAACTTCAGGAAAAGTTTGCTGGCGGTGAGAAGAAAAATGATCAGAAATTGAAAAAGAAAAGAAAGGCAAGGAAGAACTATAGGCTATGCTTTGTCGCAAAGAGAAAAACTGGCGAAGACGGCGAAGAAGATGGACGACGATGGTATAATGGTCAAAGTTTAGGACAATTTGCAAGATGAGATCAGAGTGAAGGATTATGTTATTAACCAGATGGAGGAAAAATTGAAATCCGCAGAATCCGAGATAGACGATCTGCAGACTGAATTTGAACGCGATCGCGAAGATTACTTAGAAACGATTCGAAAGCAGGAGCAAATTATCAAGCTTCAACAACAGATTTTGGACAAGATCCAGCCATGTATACGAAGCGACTGTAATTATTACAACATCGATAAGGTTCGATCGCAGAGCACGTGGGATGAAGAAGCCGGCAAGTGGAACATCCCTGAGCTAGTCATTACAAAGACAACGCTTCCTACCCCTGGGATTATGCCGGGTGGAAGCACCCCATCCCGGGGCCTGAAATCGCCTGTTAACGGACCGCAGGTCAATAACCAGGGACAAGTTGTCAATGGACCCTTAGGGGGGTATCCTGAGGAGCCAAGCGAGGATCGTTTTCTTCAGCATTTGTCGCGGAGTTCTCATGAAGATTACGCGTCGAGAGTCATCTCCCTCGGGTGGAACGCGTCCACAGCTCGGATTTCCGGGTACCGGGGGATCGAGCAGAACGTTGAACAACAACGTTTCCCCGGGGAGCGGAGGTGGTATTGGCGGGATGCCCGCTATGGGAAGACCGGTTAGATTGGAATCACTACACATACCGGGGGAAAGGGAAAAGAAGAAAAAGAAACACAAGAATTTAGACGAAAGAAAGAGAGACGACTGGTCATAAAACAATGCCAAGTAATGGTTAGGAGGCTTGAAAATAATCGCGCGCGTCGTGGGTGATAGTTACTTTTAGTATCACCCAACTAGTGGACTAATGCAAATCCTGCATTTTGATTGGCTACGGTACTAGAGGACTATTAGTAATAGTCCTCGAGTAGCGAAATTGGCGCAATCGAGCGTGACGCTTTCTTTTGTTTTATTCCCAAATAAATATTTCTTCAACTTGCATTTGCTAACTTTATTATTGCCTTTTCTGTCCGACTAGTTGGGTGATACTAAAACAATTAGACCCTTCGCCCTCAAGGGCCACGGGTCAATAGCCCATTCGGCTTCGCCTCATGGGCTATTGACCCGTAGCCCTTGCGGGCTACGGGTCTAATTGTTAAATAGTAACGTTTAGGTAGATCTTTGTTGTCTTGTGTTTTGTTGAATTTGATTCTTAGCCTCGCCGTTTCGTAGACGCATAAAGAACAAATGGAAGGAAGCGCTATAAAGCTCGGCGTGATGCATACATGAAGTCAGTCATAAACATTGTAATGCCCCTTCTTGAATTGGTTTTATCACATTCGATCGAATCAGAGCCGACAGATTTTACCAAGAAATAGATCTTGATCCGCGTCCGTCCTCAAATGTCAAGTAAGCTATTATGTTAGAGTTAAGATTCGACAAGGAATCAAAAACTTGTGCTCAAAATCTAATTTATATACATGTAGCTAGTTATGAGTGTATTTCAGTGTACCGTTCCTGGTGAATTAATATAATTCCGAGTGCGTGCACTTACAGTGTAAATTATCTATGGTATGCCGGCAGTCCTGCTATCACAGATGCAGATGAACGCGTAACACGGTTGACGGGATTGTACATTCAAAGAAGTTGTAAATTATGTGTAATAATTTCACCTGTGTTAAATGGTCATGACTTTGGGGTTTTTTTAGGTTTCAGTCAATTTTGAAAAAAAAAAAAAGAAAAACGTAATGCCTCTATTGTAGATGAAGCAGCGCGTTTAAAAGTTGAACCCAAGAATAATACGAAGTCTGTGACACAATGTTTTGCGCTTCTGGCTCTTAATCGTAATCTAAATTTTTCAAAACTATTTTGCTTCATTCATGTCCTTTAGGTCTCTTGTCTCCATACTTGTACACTTCATCGTTTTAGAGCTTTTGAAAAAAAATTCAATGTTTTTTTGACTCGACGCAGTGAATTTTTCAAATGCTACAACTGCCGTTTTCCGATCAGATTAACTTAGATAGTTGTGAAGTGAAAGCTTGTGAGTTTGGGGGCGAATTCATTTGACCTTTTTAGTACAGTTGCGGCTAGCCATCAAGCCGCATTTGTATTTTGAATTTATCAGGCAACCTCTGCTGTATCATCAGCAACCCTTTGACTACATTTATTTTGTTCTCATATGGACTCTAAATCCCATAAGTTCAATAGGCCACAATTCTTAGGTCGTGCTTTCGTCTAGAGTAATATATGTAATATTCTGATGGTTTACACAAATAAAGATTGTGTGTGCATTCGTTATAATTCCAAACTTTCGCTACAAAGCAAAGCGATCCCCCAAATACCATGCAAGTAGTTGATGAACCAGAAAAAAAAATCTTGCAAATAAACTTGGGATATATGTCCTGGTATTTTCTTTTAGCAAGAGAAAACATCCTGCTGAGCTCTCACTTTATTTTCCAGCTCTTATAAATTGCCGAATGGATCACCATTACCACACTTAACCAAAAATATCTACATCCCCCCACCCCGCTCCATGCACCCCGCTCCTTAAATTGTAATGGCCTGTTAATTGAGCGATAATGCATGTTTCAGGCGCTTGCCAGGGTTACTGTGTTTGTCGAAGGCGTTTGGAGGATAGGGATCTCCACTCACTCGGTGGAGGCTTTCCAGTTGTCAAAACACAACTCAGTTGAACTTTACGACTTATTTAATATCGTTCTTTTACTTTACAGCCCTTAGTAATCTCCTGCATGTTAGTTCTGGGCCAGAGTGGTTTTCACTTGAGTGTCGACAGTAATTCGTTATGGCTTTGGTCTAGCTTTACAATGTTAATACTGATTGGTTTAGAAAAAACTGAGGCTATTTTCTAGTCAGAATTAAGACGACAACTAACGGTGACTTCTACTATAACAGGTTTACTTTGTGTTCAGTTTTCTCTTTGTATGGACACTTGTTTGAAAACCTCTCTAATGCCCCTTCCACTCTTTTTATCTGCTTCCCTTCTTTCACACCTATCTTATAATTAAGTTTCTTTCTTCTAAACAATCACAGCTTTACAAGCGGTATTCATATATGTATGCTTCAACCTCGCGACAGTCTTACAACCATTTACTTACATTAATTTCAACTTAATAAAAGTAAACTGGCCCACTAGAGAAGATATTTTGATGAAAATATTATTTCATCGAAGCGGTTTTCGTTAATCAAAACCGAAGTAATCACTCTGGCCAATCACAAAATACGCAGACAATCCAGTGAACCAATCAAAGCCCGAAGTAATTACATGTAGCTGACGCAAAGCGCGGGAAAACGCGTGCGAACGAGTCACGATTGGTTTTGATTTCATCTGATTGGATGAAAAAGTGGCGCGAGTTTTTACAGCCAATTGAACAGCGTAGCTGACGCAAAACCAATTACTTTTCGACGCTCAAACGAAAACCGCTCTAAAGAAACTCACTTTTACTTAATTAACATTTTGGTATGGAATGTTATGATGTCATGTTAAAAGTAAGTTACAGTTAATTTAACTTAAAACATCAACGGATAAAACAAAGAATTTTCTCATAAGAATTGACCTATCGGGCCAGAGATGAACCACACCTAATCCTTTATTCAAAATTTAATCATCAAGAACGGCAAGACTATTCTCTAAATTAAACCTAGCCGTCTGTGAGACTACTGATCTCGAAGTCTTCATCAGTCAAATTTAGCAAGAATCACCAATTTAACTTGCGTATAAAGTTAAATTAGAAATGCAGATAAAGACGGTAAAGGAAACATCCCTGATATTTATAAAACATCATGATCATTTGGCGCGAAAATATTCACGGATGATATTCGTCTGTGGACATTATCTGTTTCGAGAAGCAAACAGTTTTCTATAGACTGTTCACAGCCTCGCTGTCAACGATCGAATAAAGATACGAGAAAACAGGGGGCTGTGAACTTAACAGTCTAACAGTTTTCCGAGAGCGAAGCTCAGTCAAGGAAAACTGTGAACTTTGGGGAACAGATAATGTTCAAGCACAAATATCCGAGCATATATTTAAAGTCAAATAGAAGCTGTTGTGATTATTATCCTTCAAATATCTTTCGCAACACATGGGATCTTTTCAAAATTGGAGAATATCACTCGATCGGATATTTCCGATTTTTGGCTGGGCCATATTCAATCACTTGACGCGTTGAGACCAATCGTGTGCGAATACCTTTGCCTTCCAATGGAATATATAATTCTCATCAACAAATGATATCACATTATTTATCTTCATTACTCGTCCTCACACTTATCGAAAGACACGGTGCTTACCATATACTCAAAAAAGCCTGAAATTTTTGGTCGACAGTCAAATGGAACAGTAATTTTATGGAAAATCCATTTGAAAATGATAGACTACCTCTAGAGGTAGTTCTCTTTTTCCGTCGGGAACGGAACGGCGGAAATTTCCTCACCATTTGCCAAATTTACCAGTTTTCAGTCTCTCATCACCCTAAAACAATTTCGGGATATTGAATTACAAATGGAAAGCGTCACTTGCTGATTTTGGAAAAACCCTTGCCACTATTCAAAGGTCATCGACATAGGCCCCAATGGTTGCTTCTCCATACAATTCAATACTAATGTAGTCGATACTGATGTATGCCGCCGACGCGTACTGGAAAGAAACGACTAGGTATTTACCATACTAGAATTTGGCGATACTTGTAAATACCTCTCCGATCATATCAGGTCAGTGACTTGATATCGTCTGGGGGAGTTATTCCAAATTGGGGTAGGTAAGATTGAATTATAAAATGGCTAGGTCAAAGGAACCTGATGTGCTAGCAAAGCGTGCCATAGAAGTTCGATCATGAATTCAACAGACTAAATACGGCCAGACGCCCGTTGATATTAGGTCAACTGAATGACTGGATATCGCAGGAAACCAGGACAGTAGTCATGGCTTCTGATTGGCTAATTGCTAACTTGGGTAACTAGAGTAATTCATGAATTAGTACAAGTTAGAGGGAAAGAAGGCATTCTAACCTCTAAAATCGCCTCAAAATCTCAAAAAGCATAAATGGGAAATGGGTACCGACAAGTTTTCATGGTTATATTTGACAGATAACTGCGGGTTAACCTCGGCCAATGTGGTACTAGCATCGTGATGGAGTAACAATATGGCTCTAGTCGCTTCAAGCTATGGTCATTCCAGTTTAAATCTGCACCGCACCCTGGAAATCCCTCAGGACGAAATGTGATGTAATGTATTATTGCAAGTCCGCGGGGGTATTGCTTAATTTAGAAGCTGATGAGGGTTTTCTTATTAGAACTTTGGCGTTCTCGAGGGGTTTCCAATGCAATGGCCTGGTTTTTCATGCGGAAATGGGATTTCTGCTATTCTTTCTACGAAAGCGGTTTCCAGGAATCCCTAAAAGGGAGGGTGAGGATGCCAAGTTGGGTTGGCAGATGTAAAATAGAATGGCCGGTTAGGCTTACAGTCAGATCTTTTTTATATGATAAGACGTTACGTTCATTACCCCTACGCTATCGCTATTTTTTATTTTATTGTTCAAAGGCCTACTCTCCGTGAATATGCTGTAACTCTGTGGTAGAACAATGCACTGTTGCCTGGAAAGTCATAGGCTCGGCTCCTAGCGAAGAAACAAAAATATTTCGATTAGAAATTTTGGAAGCCTCTCAGATATCTTTATCTCCACCAACCTTCATTCATACCACCATCAATTTCCACTCATCATCGCTCATTGCTAAAAGTAATGGATATTTTGGGCAAGATTTGTATCATGGGGGTTTGCGGTGAGCCTACGCTCAGAAGAGAGTAAATTAAGGAAAAATCTCATTGCGGGTAAGAGTTTTGTTTTTTTACCTGCGCTTTCTGGGATATCCCAATCAGTTTGGGTTGCTTTACAGGATGAAATCTGCCCCTCTATTAGGTCGAGGTTAACACAGGCATTGACTGCCTCGTCCCTCTTGGTAAACTGGTAAATCTAAAAGTAAAAAAAAAAAAAAGAAAAAAAAAAAAAACAGAACATCGAATGAAGTTTTAGATTTTGTTAACTAAGTAATCTCTCATCTTTTAATCGTACACTTTTCACAGACAATCCCAAAAATATAAGCAGCGATTCTTCTGTTGTACCAAAAGATGGAACATTTAATTTACCCGAGGTGTTGTTCTTATTTTGTGGCTAGCTTTCAGATTTAATCCTTGCTAGTCCAGTTCTGGATCTCTCTCTCTCTCTCTCTCTCTCTCTCTCTCTCTCTCTCTCTCTCTCTCTCTCTCTCTCTCTCTCTCTCTCTCTCTCTCTCTCTCTCTCTCTCTCTCTCTCTCTCTCTCTCTCTCTCTCTCTCTCTCTCTCTCTCTCTCTCTCTCTCTCTCTCTCTCTCTCTCTCTCTCTCTCTCTCTCTCACGCAAAAATATGCTTCAGCGTTGCGTGAAAGAGAGAGGGCCAGAACTGGACTAAATTCTTACCTTTGGCACAAACACGAGTAAGAGAGTAACGCTGGTGCACACGATCAGACACAATGACGTAATGGCATATAGAGCTTCATAATTCACCGAGCCATCCATAGCAAAAGCCACAATAGCACCAATGATGGACAGCACGGCCACATTATAAACCGACATCCCGATGTACCTGGAGTCATTCAGAGCAGGAATGCTAACATTACGTGTCCCCCAAGCCAAGAACAGACCAAATAACAGAAGGATGCCTTTGTAGGCGAATAAAACGGCTAGGAAGTACGTTTTGTATTGACAAGTGCACTGGTACAACACAGGGATGATAATAATGTCCTCGCTCTTTCGGATCTGCAGATAGATAATCCAAGATTATAGGTATTTTACAGAGAGCGGCTTTAAAAGGTAATTTGACTGTCGTAATAAGCTCACTCTAAAACTATCTGAAACGTTTTTGATGCGTTCTCTTCCTTTATGACATTGACTTAGATAAACAATAATCTCCCTTTAGCGCGGAAATATGCTCGGATATTTGTCCGCGGACATTATCTGTTCCGAGAAGCAAACAGTTTTCCGAGAGCGTAGATAGCACTCGAGGAGAACTGTGAGCTTTCAGGAACAGATAATGTCCAAGGACAAATATCCGAGCATATTTCTGTGCCAAATGGAGGCTATTGTGTGTATTATCCTTCAATTATTTTTTTCGTAACACGTGCGGTTTAGAAATTTGTTGAATTTTACTCGGATATTCCCCAGTTTTAGCTATTCAGTCACGTGACGTGTTTAAACCAATCGTGTGCAAGCGAAAATATTTGAAAACTTAAGATATTCTAGCCCCCATAGAAACTAGAATGGCTCCGCTCGTATTTGTTTAAGACGAATATATATTACGTTTAAGACGCACAATATGCGTAACATTTAATGCGCCTTGGTAAATACGAGAAGCATAAAACGCGTGTGTCGAGAAAAGAGAAGTTGTTTTTGATAGAGTCTCTTTAATTTGGAACATTCAATGATTTAGAAGGCGATCTTGCAGATATTAAAGTAAGTAAAGAGCATTGTAAATGTCTCACCATATGTTCAAATGTCAGTATTTTGGCTTGGAGCGGATCAGTTGCAATCCAGTATGACAAGAACACCACATCGACAGCTAGCAAGCCTGCCACAATACCAAGCAGGTGAAGATCCTTGATGGCCTGAGATAAAACATAAAAGGCAAGATGTCATGGACACTTCCACACCTTCCGTAGCCGAAATTTTGATACCGTATGTTCTTGAATGAAAGGTTGACTTCGAATATACACCATCCCTCTTTAACAGCTGGTCGAGGATAGATGAAAACAGTGATCTCCGGCGTTCGCGGTTCCAGATACGAAGCATTTACTTGAGATCAAACATACAGTTTAAATCGGAATGTTTCAAACAGATCTTCACTGTTTATGAGACAGGACTTATTGACAGAAGCGACATGTGCTCCTGTCTAAAGGTTTATGATGCTACCGCGGTGTGTTCAGGTCGCTCATTCAAACTATAGAAAGTTGTTATATCGTACTCTACATAATCCTGCTTCAGCTTAATCCAACTGTAAACAGACATGTTCATTTTGCTGCCACCAAGCTATTTATAAGGCTGATTTCGGTGAGAAATCAAGCAAGAATAATCTTATGCATATGTTTTGGTCTCCTCGCCCGCGTATGTTGTTGTCGTGTGTGTTAATGAAATTAAACTATGTAGTATTTACCAAGTGAGTGTGTCCCTATAGTTCACAATCTCACCATTTTTTTGTTGGTCGTGGCAGCTGTGAATATCTTGTGTACTCGCCAGGTTTTGCTGAACATGGCACCAAATGATAAGGAAAATCCAATAGAAAGCACTGCAGCTCGAGCCTGATGACCAAATTAAGTGTTAACGTTCTGTAAGATAGTTTAGGAGGTTCTCCGTCTCGTATTTCATATGTGTGCAAAATCAGACCTATCTTCGCCTCACACGCAATTAGGTTTCGCTGATCAAAACGCAGTGGCTGCTACGTGTAAAGAAAAAAAATTGTTGCGTTTTCTATGATTTTATCTTAGCGAATATAGTAATTGTAAGTAGTAATGTTAATGTAAATAGTAGTGCGTTTTTGTCATGAGCCCCTGGCTCGGGAGATTAAGCAACGACTCCCCACGTTGACGACTTAAAATAAAGTTAGCTTTCCTTACCTTATGATTGGCTAGGTGCTTTTTGGCTTTAGTTGGCCGATAGTCATTTGGAAGCTTCTTTAAAACAAACGACAAAAAGTTATATCTTACATTACAATTGCTTCCGTACTCATCTGAAGAAAGGATCCTCGCATCTAAACCAAGCAAAACGACTGAGGTGTAACAAAGCATACAGCCCAGAATAATAATATTATTGAGATTTGGTGATGACATCTTAATGATTCTGCAAAGAGGAAAAAAAGAGATTTATTCTTCGCCAGTGGTTGGTCATCAGCTGGGCATTGGGCGACAAAAAGAAGGTCGGATAATAACTTTTCCAGGGATGAATATGTACTGAGAAACTACGAATAGATTTTACTTCAAACGTGTTCACGACCATGAACTGAAAGAGTAGCCAGTTTTAGCACTAAATTGGTGTCAGTATCGATAAGCATTTTGTCATGATACAAGTCATTATATGAAATATTATATACTTCAACTGGGTGGAAAGATGTGAAGACATGATTTATCATCACAGTTATACAAAACTTAAGCAACTGTAAAATTCAAGCCTAAAAAAAAAATTGAGGCTTGAACGGCGGGATTCGAACCCATGACCTCTGCGATGCCGGTGCAGTGCTCTACCAGCTGAGCTATCAAGCCAACTGGCAGTTGATCACGTTGCTAGTTCGTAATATACCCGTAGATAGTGAAGATACAAGTTAATTTATGAAAGTTCACATATTTGAACTGCGGAGGCTTTATGTATGTTGTTATGACTTTCCTGTCAAATGTAATTAAAGGGTATTTTCCAAAAGCGGGCTTTATGTCGCTGGTTTTCAATGTTTGGAAATCTCTTCTAAACAAATCAGTTTCTGTTGTTGTGCATATACCGTAAATCTTCGAATTAGCGCCCCCTCCCCCCAACCACGAATATGCGCCCCCGAATAAGCGCTCCTCCTATCGGCCAAAATTTAAAATAAGCGTTCCCCCCCCCCCCCCTCGTATAAGCACTCCCCTCCCCTCCCCCTATTTTGTGGACGGGTGATGAGACGGCAAAGGATGTATAGTTTTCGTCTTGTAGTATTATATCTGTATATTGTTTCAGTTCGTGACCACGTGAATTTCTAATGGTGCCGCGATGTAAATTTTAGGATCAGATTTTTACGTCGATAAAGACCTTATGTTGTTGTTTGCGTGGAGATGATTTATTAAAAAAATGATCATGTCAGTGCACGATTTGGGAAAAATTAAATAAACGCCCCCCCTCGATTAAGCGACCCCTCGAATAAGCACCCCCCGCGTCTTCTCTTAAATTTGAAATTAGCGCCCCGGGCGCTTTTTCGAGAATTTACGGTATCAGTACACGGCCTCGACGGTAAATGTCTTACCTACTCTTTCCATTGCTGATGTTAAAATGCAGGAAACCCAAAGAACAGAGGATTCCAACAGCTGCCATAAGCCACATGACTATTATAACAGGTAACGGGATCATCATAAATTCCTGATATCGAACTGACCGATCTTTGGGTGGCTTATTCCCTGAAAGTATGCATGGCAAGGTAATAAATTTCATTTTTAGTTTACTAATCTAAAAGAGAGAAACTCAAAGAATTTATACAAATTTCAGTTATGTCGTTTATCCGCCTAATTTATCTAAAACATTTTTTACTAGAGTTTCTTAAAACAAGTGGGTAGAAAACATGAGAAGGGGCTTAATTGTATAAACATCTGAAATATCACTGGATCCTATCGCATCATGTGGCTTGGCAATCTCCCATTCTAGCTCTGTTATACACTCATTTTTGTCATGGGAAGTGTACTGTAGATAATTGTATTGCTTTAGTTATTTCTGAGCTGATTAGGTATTCACGAACTTCTAAAGATGTGAACACAATTTTCAATAAACAAGGGTAAATTCATTAAACCTTTCACAGCTAAGACATGAAACAAACCAGGGTAAATGACTCTGCTCTCGCTCAAAAACTCGCTCGCTCGTGGTTGAAGAACGTTCCACCAAAAAAAAACCACACAACAACCCGGAGGACACCACATTTTGCTTAACAATTCCAAGAATATCTAGAACAATTCTATTCTGGATTAACTCAGTATGTCCCTTGCTATACAGCTGACTGTGTAAGGACAACTTTAATGTAATAGATAAAACAAGAGAGATCTTATCTTACCACATTTCCAAACACTGTGACGCGGAGTGGAATCAGATTTTTGACGAACCATTAGGTGTTTAGAAATGTGGTAAAACACTGAAACGAGTGCGTGATATTTCTTTACAATTGAAGCCAACTCAAACGAAATAACGGAGAAACAAAAAGGTAAGAATATGTGTTAAAGAGATAGCGCAGATCGATATCCAAACACCGTCACGGTTATGATTTCTTTCGTTTAAACTTGATGAATTGTTATTGACATGATGATAGATGCGAATGTAGCCATAACACTACTAGAAAAACTACTATAGAATTATTATTGAGTTTGAGAGAAGCTGATCAAAATGTGTCACCTAGCTTAGCCCAAGTTCTACACGAAACGAGAATTTGGTCGATTCCAAGTTACATTTTTGCAAACGACGACACAAAAACGAAGATACCTACTGCCACTGCAGAACAAGCGTAAGACTTGTCATTTTTCTGTTTTAAGCTGATTTTATGTGAGGTATTCATTGGCCGAACAAAGTCCCATTGAATAGTAACACCTTTTCTGTACCTTTCCATAAAGAGTTCTTGGTGGCCTCAAACAGCTCAAACTTGTTTTGTTTTGTAAAATGCTGGCCAATTGGGACTAGCTTCGTTCCACCATCTGTGACAAGGGACAAAGCAGAAAAAAAATCATCCAGATAAGCTACTACTGCTCAATGAGATATGACAGGAGCCCATCACTAGGAGCGTGCAACTGCCATACTAAGCCTATGTTACGGCATTTTTACAGACCGGTCTATTTTTAGGCTTCTTTTCCCGCGAAATAGTTCAGTTCTGGTCTATATGAGCGCGCATCAGTAAGGAAGAAAATGACGGCCTCAGGTAGACATGTCGACAAAATAAAAATAGAACAATAAAATACGCTAATTCCCTCTTTATTTTTAAGTCCGTGCTTGTAATTGGTCACTGAGGTTCCTGCGGGGGTCTGAATTCGCAGTAAATTTAAATTGAAGATACATCGGTCTGTGAAAACGCCGTGACAGGAATATGGGGTAGTTGCACGCTCCTGGTGATGGACTTCTGGATATGACTGGTTATAGCGTGTAGCTGGAGTTTTGCTGACCAATTAAAACTCCAGAAATGCAAAGGACAAGCAAAGGAATTTACTGCTAATTTACACGAGACAACATGTACATATCGCACATAGATTAGCAACACATTTTTCACAGTAAATGAAAACCAAATTAATACATTACTTTCAGTCAATGTAAAAAGGTAAAGCAGGCCAAGCCATTAGGGCTTATCCCGGTTTCTGTAGCATTGAGCGACTAGAAGTATTTCTACTCCTCTGGCTGGGATTCTAGTCCATCGCAGGGTTACCTTCAGCATTAAATTTATTGTACTCCAGCTGGTGATGCAGGGCACTGTAAGCGTCCACCTCGTTCCCAGGCTCTCTCTTCTTCCAACGGCCAAGGGAGGCAGAGGATAGAGAGCCTGGGAATGAGGTTGTGTGAGAGTCGTGTTTTGTCTAAGAAACATCACAATGACCCTGGTTAGGACCCGAACCCAGACCGCTCGATCAGGAGTCCACTGAGCGCGCTGACCACCAGGCTACCGCGCCTACCACAGTCAACTTAAAGCCAGTCTAATGAATGAGCTAGAAACCGAATTGGATCCATTCTGAGATGAAAACATTCTATCAAGAAAGCTATGTACCTTGGAACTGTTTCACTAATATTATTCCTTCCCTCTCCTCATTGCCAGTAAACGATATCGGACCCTAAAAACACAAAAAGAAACCGTTATCTATGGGGTTAGGGTGTCCTGGGGAGCTACTCCCACAAATAATGTTTAGGGTCTGCGGCCCGCTTCCCAAAACCTTTCCTTACCCTATTCATGACCAAAATCTGTGGTTTTCCATACCCCATTTATGACCTGACCAAAAATTTAATATCCTATTTATGACCGTTGCGGCTGGCACAGTTGCCCCAAACATAATTTATGAAGGCTTTTGTTGATGGTCTTATCGATAATGATGAAAAAGTAGCTTCCTCTAAAAAACATAGTTAATTTAAGAATTAGATTAAGAGTGCAATAGCCATACCCTATTTATGACCAAAATGGCCAAAATCGATACCCTATTTATAATCAAAATGGCTGAAAAACCCTACCCTTTGGTGCCGCATATACCTATATAGCCCATATAAGGGAGTGCCCTCAGGGTAAATGTGAAGTGGTAGGTGTGACCGTTGCATGCTGGAATTTGGCGAGTACCGTCCTATACACCCCACGGTGGTCTGGGGGAACTCTCAAATAAAAATAACGGGGCTGCTCGTAGTACCTTTTAGGAGTTAAAAAGCGGTTTTGGTACTTCTCTAGGGTGTCCAGCATCAAAAGGTCAGCAGCGGAAGCTTTTGCAGTACCATTTAGGGCACTGAATCGAAAACAAATTAACAGGAGGTAATGTGTTGTTTTACAATTGGTACCTCTTGGGGATGAAAAAGATTTCAAGCCACCCCCAAAAAACAAGATCATGGTACCTTTCAGGGGTTGTTTTCAAAATTTCCGACGAGCAACCCCCTCCTTTTTATATGGGAGTCCCCCCGGGCCTACACACCTAACTCGCTTTAAAATGTTGGTCTTTTTCACAGTCATTGTTTGAGTCATCACCTAACACTTCTCCGCCGCCGCTCCGCTATGGGAATCAGAGGATTAGAAAAGCAAATAATTAAGCAATTACCGTAAGACCTTCAAAGCTCACATTACGGAGCTTTGATTCTATAGTCCTAGTTACCGCGGAACTACCAACTTTTTCTTCCACATTATACTTCAGTGGCTTATCGGCTGTTTGCAATGCGGTGCTAGCTTCTTTCAAGGCTAGTGTGATGGCCCACATCGTATCAAATGCTGTTGCCATTTCGATCTTGTCTGAGTCGTCCCTGAGTTTTTTCACTTCTGGTTTACTGAAGACTTCCCTCAATGTCTGAAAAAAAAAAATTACACAATATGACCAAGAAGGTTACTTCATTGTGATTGCCTGAGAGCAAAACAGTATAACGCAAATGATCAATTTGCATTACAGTGCAAATGAACGGTGGACATTCGGAATTTTCTCAGTCATACATAATTAACTACTTATTAACCGAGAGTGAGGTGTTTACGGGAAAATCTATAGTTTTTCAGCCAATCATAAACCATAATTTCGATGTGTAATTTGCACTGGTGTTACACTTGAACTGCACTGCTCTCAGCCAATCAGA
Source organism: Orbicella faveolata (assembly GCF_042242905.1). Lineage (NCBI taxonomy): Eukaryota > Metazoa > Cnidaria > Anthozoa > Scleractinia > Merulinidae > Orbicella > Orbicella faveolata. The sequence continues at coordinate 12,653,708 of NW_028301576.1, forward strand.
GACGAGTAATTTTTCATGTATATTATTAGGTGAAAAATATATTCTGAATGTCTGGCACTACTACCAAACATTAGTGTCTGGTTTGTATTAAAAATAACCAAGAAATTAGCAGTTACCTGCAACGTGTTTACGCATTGCGCGTAATAGTGTTCCGCATACATGCTCTGTTATTGAACAAATCATTAAGTATAGCTTGAAAATTGAAATATATTTTTTTAATCGCTATTGATCCGAAGTTTGCCGCACGGTTTTCCCTGCCTAAGCTAAGAGGTATTCCGTCCCTAAACTAAATGCTTTTAATTCTTAGTTTGCAATCTGAAGCGGTATCCTCCGCCTAATCACAGAGCCGTCTTTAAATAATGCGGGCACTTTTCGTACCGAGGTCCCGTGCACACGTATCCGGACATTTTTGAATCGGCAACTTTTTCTTTCCGGATCCGGCTTCCGTCCACTCGCATCCGCCGAATTAGGCAGCGAATTCGGATATTTTTGAATCCGCTCTCGTAACTTTTCGGTGATGTTTTCTGTTTATGCTGTTTATCCTTCAGTTTTGAGCTTGACTAAGCTCAAACTACACAAAACGTAAGCAGTAAACATTTTTATCCAAGAAAAATTAATACTTCGGTTAATTTTTAATCCTGGGTCATCGTTAACCGGCTTTCGAACAACCCGGCCCAGAGTGGAAAAACATAAATCCGCAATGAATCCGATAACGAGTGGACGGTAAAAATCCGATGACGTAGCAAAATCGTGCCCAGTCTCTTACCGAACAATAAACCAATATGGCGGCACAACGTGTAGGCCTCGTTTCTCTAGAGTGAATCCGGATACCATTGGATGCGTATGGACATGCGAATTCGATTTGAATACGCCACGTGTGGACGGGGAAATTTTTGAATACGGAAAGAAAAAAAATATCCGGATACGTGTGGACGGGGCCTAAGAATTATTATCTCCTTAAACCTAGCATGAATGATATTGTTGTTTATCCCTCACAAAGTGTCCACACATGCTTCTTACCAGACCGGAAGCAGTAGTTGTATTTTCATCAGATCGATATAAGATATTCTTCTCGAATATGAAGGCTCCATCAGCAGCTTTTTGGTACTGCTCTTTGGTACAAGTTTCGGTCTTGTTATTCGTTTTTCTCTCGTTGTCAGCAAGCCTATACCAGTCCTCTATGGTTCCGGCATCCGGATGCAAGATCCAAACAAACTCCGGTCCATACAAGTCCATCTTGAACACCTGTAATTGACGCCTGTTTCAACATCGTTGTTAAGCTAATCACAACTGCAAAAATACATGATAATGCCCAGACGCCCAAAATATAGCTGAGTGAAAGATACTATAATTCTATTTCTGATAACTTTCAGCCAAAAACAATTTGCTCTGGACTTGATTTTTATATTTTGTTTCCACGGTTCTCGAATCACTCCATGGTTAATGAAAAAAAGCATTGACATTTAATTTGCTTTTTAGGGTTGGACGGTAATAACTAGACAAGTTAAAGTTACACTGTTAAAAAAACTCACCTCACAAAGCACGAGAGCAGCTCCCCTCTTATTGAATTCGCCCAGAAATATTTTAGCGTCCAATTCCTAATTAAAAGTCCATATTAAAATTCATTTCTATTTTTTCACGAAAAATAGTGGAAGTAGATAACTTTATGTTACGCATTTTCTTATACTCTTACTTATTGTCAAGGGTTTTGACATAAATAAATTGATTGATTGATTGATTGATTGATTCACTGGTAAAGGTAAAGTATGATGGGCCAAGTGGTCCATGTCGCTGAGGCTTATCCCGGATTTCGGTAAGCAACCAGGGGTATTTCTACTCTCTTCTTCCCTGGATGGGATGCTAGTCCATCGCATGGCTGGGGCTAGCCCTAGCATTACATTGGTCGGTAACCATTCATGCCCCTCAAGAGGCACTGTAAGATAAGAATATCTTGCCCAAAACACAAAGCAATGACCTGGCAAGGGCTCTAGCTAGCCTGACCAGCTTGGTCTCGAGTCCAGTGCAGGAGCAGTCCAGGTTTGTCAGTCGCTAGACTTTCGTGTGCTATCCTTGTTAAACAAAGTTGATTTACTTCAGTTTAGTTAAGTGGTTTCAAGCGAGGCAAGAGAGGATGAAAAAATATAATAAAATAGGCTTTATTTTCAAGGTAATCCCTCTCAGATTAATTTTAGCAATGGTACCCAGTTCTTTCGCGTATAATGGTACCACAGAGCTGCTTTGGCGGTCCACGAGAGCAAACTCTGCGTTACAGGACTGGCTATTTCTAGTCTCTCCGGTCCTAGGATTTCCGAAACCGGGAGTGATCTAATACCCAAGATGGACTACGTTAGGCCTGTGTGGGGGATTAGTCTTGAGGGTGAATTATTACCTTCAGTTTGTTAAGCTTTATTGTGATGTCCTCTTTTATATTTTGGTGTCCCAGCAAACCTGTATTAATTGCTTCAAATCCGATGATATCTAAATCCGGATGGTTTATAAGATCACCCACTACCTGAAAGTTGATATGAAGAACAATTCGCAATTACTATTCTGAGTGAAGTTTAGTCACACCATGAAATAAACGAATTTGTTATTCCATTGCGTTATTTCTATGACATATATATAGCTCCTGCTTTGTATGAATTGCTGTTCATCCCGCTCGGCCATTGTTGCGCCGTATACCTATCAAACCGAGTTAGGTAATTATCCTGTAATTATACTTTAAAATGACACAGCGGGCTAATTTAACACTGACCCAATTACAGCAATCTACACAATCAAACTCAGAAGGTTAGTTTCGAAGCTTTAGCACAAGAGTAGCGAGTTAAGGGAGAGGATGGCGTCGAGTATTACATGTAAATGAAATCTAGTATTCGAAGTGAACGATGGAAAACACGATATTCACTCGATGAATGCCATTCAAGGAATGAATATCAAAAATGTTTGGTAAGACCGTGCTGAAACAGAACAAGCGGAACTCTAAAGAATATTAGGCTTAAGATTAAAAAGAGTCATGATCACTATTTAAGACAAAATCATAATATATCAATCTACGTCTACCACCAAATTATTTAGTTATTTATTTATTTCACCTATTAATACTTTGATATCATATAATTCGTAATAAACGAACTATTATTATTAGGTTTATTAACTGATGCTTAATGTATTTTAGGCCCCACCTTCACATAAAGTCCTCCTGTATCCAGGAAATCATACACGATCGCGGTTCTCTTCCACTTGAAGTAGTCCATCAGTCGAAAGTTTGCAGCATTGAATGTGAACGCTGTTGGCGCAAACGTAAATCCGAAACTATTTTCGAGTTCGCTCACTTCAGAAGTGGTTGTTAGGTATGTCACCTGTTGAAAAGAAATAAAAGATGGTTAGTAATTAAAGTTAATTAATTAACGCTTGTTGATTGTTAGCAACTACATGGTTAATCCAAGACACAACTCTGACTATTTTAAGCTAGATTTCTCATTCCTAGCCATCCTTGTTTTGCTTCTTTTTTGGTGTATTTTAGTGCTGCCTTTTAACACTTTAATTACTTTAAAAACTAATCCCTTCAATTTTGTTGAAAATTTTAATTGTTAACCGTAGGTTATTTTTCAGAACACTCGCAGAATTGTCTTTCTTTCCTTACAAAGATCGTTTCAACCGCTCGCAGAAATCGAAGATTGTCTGCAAAGCCAGTTGCTGGGATTGTGATGTTTTCTACATCGGTAAAACCAAAAGAAGATCGCATGAAAGAAAGACAGAGCACTTCAAAGCTCTCACTCAAGTTGGTCAAGCCTCCGCTGTTGCTGATCATTTAACTTCTACCCGTCACAACATCAAATGGGACCATAATGAGATTCTCAGCAGCAAGTGGTCAATGTGATTTACAGTGTAAAATCAAGAAACATTGTTAATACGGGACTTAAAGCCCGCCCTAAATGAAAACGTCGGTAGGAAAAACTCTTTCTTTATTATTTCACACCGGATGTAATTTCTTTTGTTCATTGTTGTCTAGCTAGTTACCAATACCTCGCTTTAGTTTTAGTCTTTTTAAATCTTGTCATGTTTTGTAAGCGTCACTTCTGAAGATGTAATATATAGATTTAGGCAAGCCTAAAAGCGTAGCTCCTGGACCGGGTTGTTCAAAGCCCGATTAAGCTAACCCAGAAAAAGATAGAATTTTGATTGGAGTTTTCTAACTTTGTGGTGAGGTTTCTGTATATTGTTTGGCCTTCTGTTTTAAGTTTTAATAATCACCATATACAAAAAACAAAACAGCAAAAAGCATTTGAATGGAAGAAAAAGTTATAATTCGATTAACTTTTAATCCTGGGTTAGCGTAAACCGGCTTCCGAACAATCCTGCCCTGTTTCCAACAAGCTAACCCAATATGCGCCCGCGATTCAATCGATAACCAGCAATTGGTCAGCGGTCAACTTCGAAAAAACACGTGACCTCGAGGAGCTGTAAACTTGAGCCCGCGATATGGTCATGTGATACTGGTCAGCGGATACCCTGTGTTGACAGGTGTCAATTGATCATAACATGGATGTTTAATATCAAGGATGTACACGGTAAACCAAGGCTGCATGTCTGTGTCAACCTATTATTTGAAGTATGGCCGCCATGTTGGGCAACTCCGCCGTCGCCGTCGTCGTCGTGCGTACGCGCCCACGAGCAATACCGCTAGCCGTGATAACCATCAGAAAATCAACTCATGGGTTTCCTTTTCTTTCCTATATGAGTATGGGGCTCCGCTTGGCGGCCCTTCGGGCCGCCGGAGCTCCGCTATGATGTAGCATACGAAACGTCAAGTTTAATACACCATGCGAAACCCGTTTGTTATGTTTGTAACCGCCGTTTGTTTTCTCTTTCTCCTGAAATTGAAATGGCCGAAAAACAAGAATTTTGATCAGTTTCTGATTGGCTGAAAACTAACCGGCGCCATCTTGGATTTGGAGAACAACGTAGCTGAACCCTCAAGGCTCACATATATGAGAAAGAAAGCACGGAAAACAGTCTTCTCATCTCGCTTTCGATTGTCGATGGAGTAAATCAACGACCAATCACATGGAAGACTTTCAGAAATTGGTAAGTTTTTTATTATTAATTCTATTCATTTTGTTTTATGTAAGGTATAATCCCTAACGTTATGACATCACGCAGAGATCTCAAGGTTTAATACTCTCCTTAAGAGAGGCGTACTGGGAAGCCGGTATCTCATTATGTATGCTGACGTCGCGGTCTTGTCCGATTGGTTCCCGATGACGTCATCGTCCCATCGCGCTTGGTGGTAGCCTATATAGGTGGAACTCGGACCTATTTTCCTCAGTCTTCATCATGGCGGACGCGGCAAGGACTTCTGCAGCTGTGCGTTTTGGGGCCGGACACTTTAAGTATTTTATCGATTTTGTAACAATTGTGTCGCCATGGAAATCCGTAAGACCGATCCCAGGTCCTCCGTTGAGGCTGGTGGGCTGTTTTCCAACATGGCCGCACTTTCAGGGGCGCCACCATCTTGAATTTTCAAGTCGGCTCCTGATTGGCTGAAAAATAACTGACACTGTTGGATTTGGAGAACAATAAAATCCATTGTTCTCCAAACAATAGCTTATTGTCTTTCTCGGCGCCTGATTGGTTACGGCCCATATAAGCGCCATATACTACTCGCGTTTTGTTGCTTTCGCTCTAGCAACCGGACGAATTGTTCCCGCTAACAAGACATAATCAACACAGTTTGCTTTTGGCCAAGAGAGAAGTTTATTTCCACAGCCGAAGACACAAGATAAATCATAGAATCTACAAACTGAGAAATAAACCTCTCCGCTACCCACCCTATCGCTAAGAAATAAAGAAAACAGGGGAGGATGGGTGGGGTGACCACTACGAGACTAATAGAAACTGAAAAACAATACGACATACGCTCAAAGTTAAGTAACGCCACTGAATAGGGGGCGTGTTGAGTACGGTTGCCAATTAATCCCAGTGAGCGGAAGCGCCCAAAGGAAAAGCATGATTTGCCGGTGAAATCTGATTGGCTCACAGTTATCGTATGACAGGTAAGCAGCCAAGGGGCGGCAGACGACTCGTGAAGTAAATGTCGATGAATGCATCTGGCGTTTTTGTTTGCCCTTAGCCCGTTCGCCTGACAAAAAGCCTGATTGTAGGTTAATGGATTAAATGGAGAGTTACTGTTGTCTGCAAAGGTCTTAAATGGTTCCAGGGTACGCGTTTAACATGTAGATTCAGCAGAAAATTCATTTTGCTTTAAAAATGTCATTCTTGAAGGGACGTCACGACCATACTAGAACCTGGGCTCTTTTTTGATAAGATATTAGTATCCTCTTTGGATATCAAGATTTGGATTTGAAGATATTAGTATCTTATTAGTATCTTTTTTGGTAAGATATTATTAAGATATTAGATATTAGGTAACTCTTATTTATGTCATTTTTAGGTGATTTTTATTTAGGAGGGCTCCACTGAAAACCGCCTTTGGTGAGTTGGATTCCCTCACTAATTATTACTATTATTATTATTATTATTATTATTATTATTATTATTATGATACTCGGTCAACTCGGATGTGCGTGGCTCAAGCTGGAACTTGAAACGCTGAAACAGCGTCGGAATGGAGAAAAGGTTTTGGGACTAATATCTATGCTCTATAGATAGAGATCACCACTCCGTTACTATAATCTTGGTTATTTCATTTCTTACCATGAGTTTCCTGTAAAATCGTACCACATTCAATACCGAGGAGGCTTCGCTGGGTGTGTTAGGACCGAGCAGAATCAACGGGCGTGATCCATTGTACTGTGTATTATCTTGCAACGCAAAGGTAGAAAAAAAAAAGCGTAGCTTGGGACCCCCTGTTGAGGAACAGATTTTAATAATACACTCAACTTATTGTGTTGTCTTTGGGTGCCATTGTCTTTCATAAATGTAGTTTTTTTATTGTTAAAACACGTTTGACATATTTTAAACGCACATAGGAATTACCTTGACATTTAGAGTTTCAAAGATGTTAATCACGTTCCATTCCGTGAAATTTGAACTGCCATACTGGTGAAAATACAACAGTTTTTTCCCATTTGTCTGTAAATGAGCTGGTCAATTTATCAAAAAAGCATTTGTTGTAAGTTATAGCTGAAGTTTTTGGACTACTTACAAAACTCTTCAACCTTGTTTTCCGAGTTATGTTAGTTTTGAAGGGAAGCCTTTAGGCCCCTTGTAACAGTTGGTCGCGTGACTTGTTTCCAAGAACACACTGATTTAGTCATTGGAAATCCATCACTTAGAAATACTAAACACATTCACAAATAAGCTTACATGATAAATTTTCAAGTTCAGGTTTATATCCTTTAAGAGGAACTTTTTATGGACCTTAAAGCTTAGCAGGAAGCTGCAGTGGTTTTTCATACAAACCCTTGTAATTTTGCAAGTTTTCAAGCTGCCATCTTTCAATTTTCCATTCTTCCTAATATTTTACCTCTCTTTCTATCTCTCATAGTTGCATGTCAGCAGCTTCCTTTTATAGCGATTAATATCGAAGGTTTCTGGAGGGCATAACTTTCTCGCTTCAAAGCCTACGTCTTGTTCCATATAAACACGCAGTTAAAGAACTTGGCAAATATCCAACTGAACCATATTGACCTTAGGGGTGGTCAATAGCCTATAGATATTAAACGTTTTCTTCTACAAAACGTACCTTTGTGTGATAAGGGCCACCTATGACTATCTCATATTTGTCCAGGAAAACTTTCAAATCCGGAGAGTTTTTGGCGGCTTCTATTGCGAGGTTTATCCCGACAGAGGACGCTTTGTTCGTGCTCCTTCTCTCCAGTACGACAACAATGAGCTTCGTCTTGTTAGCGTTACACTTTAATGATCCAATCACCACGACGATGACAAGAGCGGAAATAACCGCTGTACTATTCATTGCCGCTTGCGGAGGTGTTAGTGAAGCGACTTCCGGGTCAAAAACTGATGCGGAACTACAATAAAAAAGAAATGAAAAGGAAAACTGTTGGATTTTTGTAACTGAGAAAATAAGCCAGATAGACTAAGAGTAGAATTTTTTCTTTCGGCGATCGCAAAAATACGTTGTCTCATATACATTTATTATAGTGACAGTGGCGAGTGCCTGATTTTGACAAGCACATTTCTGATCTTCAAGACTGTGTTTGCTTTGATTTTAGGACGGGACTTTTTTTTTGTTCCCAAACGCCGTGATCCGTTTGGTCAACGTTAAGAATTGCGTTTTCTCAGATGAACCCTATTGAGGGGACTATCATGATCAATCTGTTAACAGAACGGAACAACTTCTTTACATTCAGAAATCAGCGAACAAAAAGTTTGATGTCCAGTGGGCTGCTTACAAACACAGAGTGCTCGAGTTGTTTGAATGACCACCTAAAAAACACACAAAAAATAACGAAAACCGCAAACTAAATTTATGATTTCCCGCAACCGCACGATAATTTCTTAACCGCAAACCGCCAGATAAATGTGAATGTACCCGCAAATCGGCATTCAAAATTGGCTTAAACCGCCAGAGTATAACAGACCCTCCCTATTGTCAAGTTTGTTGGAGAAGTTATTCCAGTCCACTTGTTCTTTGTGTGGCTTACAGCATCTGAAGCTAATATCTCAAAAACTGATCCCGTGACCCTATTTTTTTAATGTATAAAAATATTCAACAGCAAAAGCGGAATGCATGTGCGAAATTGCAAATTCTGTGTGTAATAAAAAGATTTTTATAAAAAAATATGGGGTCACCGGCTTAGTTTTTAAGATAGATGCAACTGATGGTAAAAAGTGGGTCAAGTTTGTTGCTATTTAACAGGACAGCGCAACCTTAATTTTATGACTTAAATACAATGAAAGGCACAGTGGAGAGTTACCTTAGAAAAACAGCACAGCCATTCAAAACAGTACAGTTCCAAGTCTCACAAATCGCACCTAGTTCTTTAAGTCTCAAAAAACAAACAAACAAACAAAAAAAAAACTGTTTTATTACTGAACAGACGCACGGCAACATGGAATCTATTTGTTTTATAAATACGGCTAAGATCGTTTGCCTCCGTTCAGTCACCTTCGATATTTTAATTATAAACCCTTGTAGACCATGCTGAGTTACGTGTGCAAATTTGTCAAAATCAGGGTAGTTTTCCACACGCTTAATCTCTGAAACGAAGTCAGTGACCCCCAAGTTCTGCATTTCTGACACAAATAACTGATTATGTAACTACGTTAATAATTTTAAAAAAATCTGTCGACTGGAAAATTGTCGCGCATACGTCCTTAATCGTTTATAATGCCTGCTAAAACAATTAGGCTACTCACCATCGTTCTCTACGAGCGAAAGTCAACTCGGCTAAGTCTCGTTGACTATTCACTTATTGGATTAAGAAATATCACTGGATAATTCAATCCCCAAAAAGGACATTGACCATCATGCGACTCTTAAAAAACCTTAATATTTTTCAATTAACTGTTAGCCCAGGTAAACAGCTGCAAGTTCTCCAACAAGTCAATCTGCGTGCGATTTGCTTGCTTAGCTACAGCAACTGCAATATGTCTGTTATTCGATGACAAGAACAAATAAAATTAGGGTTATAGGACGACTATGTGCACATGCAAAAACGAGCCCAAACAAGAGCTAATTTCGTTTAAGCATTCAAAATTACTGAGCGTCTATAGACAGTTCAGTACGTAAATAGAACGAGTGCCCATTTGTGGAGAACTGTTGAAATGACGTTTCGCCGTATCTTCTAGACTGTTTTGAAGAGTCTCACCCTTCTTGCAGATAAAAGAGCAACTAACTCCACGCATACAGGCATGAGCCAGCATGGGTGAAGCTAAATCTGGCCTATCGCTTTGTAGGCTTTTATTTCGTTGAAAACGTGTTCTATTTTTACCCTCCTCTTAGACAAGAGCGTGTTAAACCTTCGTGCTCTCCTTCTGTCTCTGTTATTTAAAAAAGGCATCTGGCCAGCTCTTATGGGTGTCAATAGTGACTCACCATCTGGATACGCCTTATCAGCCAAAAAAGGCTTTGCATTGGGTGGTAGATCCAAGTTGCGCCCGGGACCAATAGGTTCCATCAGTCGGAAGGAAACCGCATCGTGCATGCTTCCTAGGAATCCAGCCTGAACAAAGTGGATATGTCCTTCATTGTCCATCACTAGTTGAGTATTCATACAGTGATAGTGCCGATAGCCACTGTAGAAAGGCCGATGTGGTTCGATTAGAGATCGATATATCTCATGTGGCGTGGCTCTTGAAAGGGGTTTAAGATCGCAACACGGCAAAGATGTTTAGCTGCACAATTTGCTCGGATCGCCACGACCAGTAAACGAACTTCGTATAATTTCTGCTAGCATGTACAATGTAATCGCTATAAGTTGTAGAAAGACCTGGAAAATTCTTTGCAAACAAGTTCTCCTTAAATGCGTAGACAGCTGTGCTTCATTCTTGAACCAAAATGGTTTAAACCCACAACTTGGATTAGGAGAATACTCGACGAAGTAACTTGAATAGTAAATATCTAAGCGTAACTCTTGTGCTAAAATATGCTGATTCTTTAATTTGTTTTTATTGCGTCCAAAACGCGTTTTCGGCAAGTACGATTTGATACTGCGGTACGAAGCCCGAGTAAGCGCTCTTAGAACGTCTAGTTCGATTTTGAAAGTAGCGCCAAAGTTCTGGAAGAACGTTGTAGACAATGCGGACAACAGATGACGGATCAATGTCAAACCAAAGAGAGTGTGTGTCCACATGGGGATATTTCCGTAACCAAATAAAGGTAAAAGGTTCGGCTGGTATGTAATGTTTATAAATGTTTCGAGAAATGGATGACTAGAAACTAAATAAGTGTTCCCATTCCCGCCCAGAAGCAATTTTCTTAAGGCCTTTATTCCTTTCGCTTGATTCTTCAATCAGGTGCTGAAAGGAAACGCGTTTCTATCGGTGAAATTGAAAAACGCTTCATCGTGGAATGTTATAACCTCTGCCACGGCAACGACTGGAAGGAGGTGTTGCTCTTTGCCAAACAAAGAGTCATTGAAGCGGGATTGCCTGACCACGTTTTGAGGATGCATCTGGAGCAATCAACAGATCGCTTAACGGGGAGAATGCGCAGCATAACTGATTAAGAATGCTTTGCGATCGCCTCAACCTGCCACCCAGCCAGCAACGTCGACAGGTCTAGACGAAACACCTGCCTTGATAGCTAAGAAAACAAAGTATTCCACGCTGATGACTCCGAGTCAACGAAAAGCGGAAGCTGTTA
>NW_028301576.1:12670000-12727500 GCF_042242905.1 Orbicella faveolata
TATAGATTACTTTTGCCGAAGTGTCTTCAGAAAAAATTGTGACCAGACCTAGATCGGCAAATAAGATATACAATAGCACGATTAACTTAGGAAACTTATGCAAATACTTTGAAATCACGAAGAGAATTTCCTTTTCCATCTGAAAATAGTGTTCAAAACGTTGACAACGTTTTTCTTGGTGCAATTAAATGCTAACCATATTTCTGTTTAATTAGACCGTTACGTCAACTGACTACCTCTCAAATATTCCGTGTTTGTACTCTTGTCAAATTAACTGAATCATTTGAAAACAAATTTATACTGAGTTTGAAATTAAAACGCCGTAGCGCCAAAGGACCGGACGTTATAAGCTTTTCAGCTGTACTTTAATTAGATGCGAACCAATTAATCGCACAAACACCCCGAAAGAAAAATAAGGAGGGAGCCGCTCTCTCCAATTTCTTCTTTTGGGGTGCACGGCTGTAACACAGGCTTAAAAAAACTGACACACCCGCTTTATCGATTTTTACTTTTTGACATAGCGAAGGAAGTAAAACCCTAATTTCCAAAGCCTCTACATTGAAAACCTCGTTGCAGTCCCTCCTTTTCATAAAGACCTGCTCATCATTTCTTGACAACAAGAAAAAGGAGCTCGATATTTTATTCCTGTTCCTAAATTAAACCGGTGTTTGATCAAATGTTAACAAAATTGTAGCATGCTTCTTCACTCAAAAATAATGCAAAACGTTGCCAAATTGTCTTCTTCCTTCGACTCAAAGTATCGTACTTATGCAGACCGTCACTACGCCAATGTCAGTTCGCTGTTGCAGCTTACTTATTTCAGCAAAGTTCAAGTTTGGCTTTTTATCTTCAAAGTTAGGGTCCGCTGAAACCAGCTGTTCATGAACTTTGAGACAAAAAACGCAGCAGTCGGAAATTGCTTTTTTCCTAACACCTCCTTTTGAGCTGTTTTCCAAACAGTAATTTAGTTTTCCCAAAACTATCATACGACCTCGACACTAAAAGATTGTGAAAAACCAATTCTATTATCCTCATTATGGTCGTGACTTGTAGTTATCCTTTGAAGTTTTCTGTCGTGATCTCTAAATTTCGGCAAATAAAATGTTTTGTAAGAACGTCAAAAGTTTTCCTCACCTCAGAAATGCCTTCGACTAAACTTCTACACCAACGGAAAAAGGAAAATTTCATTTCGGGTTTTGCATTGTCTACTATACCACCAAAGGAGAAATTCAATTCTTTCTTCTCTAAATGCCTCAATTTATTCTTGCAGTTACAACTGCGAAACACCCATCAAAGCCAAAAATGCATATTTGAAAAGAAAATACTCCATATGGTATGTTGCTTTTCGGCCGCCTCCTTTAAGAAGATTTTAAAGCAAGTTTACATTAAACATTTTTAGATAAAGTCAGTCCTGGAATTTTTGCGCCCATAAATCTTAGCGACAAGACCTACGACAGTAAAGCGGTTGATTACTACAATTTATACCAGGTCTACCCTGGGACCTAAAGTCGCCTTAAGTCGCCTAAAGTCACCTAAAGTAGCCTTAAGTCGCCTAAAATCGCCTTAAGTCGCCTTAAGTCGCCTAAAATCGCCTTACATCGCCTAAAGTCGTAATGTTTTTCTGCCAATTTTGCTTAAGTCGCCTAAAGTCGCCTTAAATTGCCCAAAGTCGCCTGAAGTTACGGCGACTTTAGGTCCCAGAGTAGGCCCTATACCATCGTTTAATCCCAATATTTGACTAACCTTAGCTGATCCAGATGTCTTTTGTCAACGAAGCGTGTAGCAGCAGCTAGGTTTATGTTTACGCTAAGCTTTACAGTATTTGTTAGCATAAATGCGGATAAACCAGCTGAAAACATCTGATAAAAGTGGAAAGGGGATTTTCATATGAGATTCTCAAACTCATTAATTATTCATGAAGCTCTTACCCAACCAGTGCATCTTATTCTGGTCAGGTGGATGGGTTTAGAAACCCAATGAAAAACGAGTTGAAAACCACGGCCGTGTTTGAAATAATTTCAAACACGGATGTAAATTTTCTTAATCTGCATATTGATAAAGCAAGAAAAACACATGACGATAAACAACTTTATTTAATCACCCATTTTATAAAAAAAACTTTAATCCTAAATTATTTACTGCTGACGTTAAATGTAACGGTACAGTTATCAAACTCCCCAAAAACAGAAAGGGCCATTCTTTTTCTAAATTTAAATTCTGGCTCAATGGTGGCGACCTCGTGTTTTGGTTCGCTTTCAACCTTCCTGTACACTTCGACCTAAAATGGCACTAAGGTTAGAAATTCCCAGTTCTAATTGACACTTCCTATTTACGTAAAAGGTTATACGTGCCTGGCTAGTATTTCGAAATTTGGCGAGATCACTCATCAACAGTACAAAAGTCGAAATATTCCTTACGCTTTAGGTTCTTAAGGTACATGGACATGCCTTACAAAGTCCTTTTTTCAAACAAGAGCAAAACTGAAAATATCCAAGAAATGGGACCGTAGAGATATATGAATTTCAGTGCGCTAAATTAGGCGAAACTACCTGCGTTTACGTGTGCCCAGACTTAATCATATGCGCCTTTATTTCCGAGCGAGAGACAAGACAATCGATGAACGAGAAACGAGAAAAGGGCAACAAAAATTAAAAAGAAAATAGAAACAAAAAAGGCAATTAAAAGTGAGTTAAAAGAATAATTAAATACATAAATAAAGTAGAAATAGAAATTGAAGAAACAAAAATAATTATTAAAAAATTCACACTGCCTGAAGTGGACTGTTGATATCGCGTATATTTCATTCAGTCCAAATGGTATATTCAACTCACGATTTTCATAGTTAGCAGTCCACTTTTAGGAAAGAAAGTAAAGAACAGTCCAGTTTTGACCATGTCTAGAAAGTGTGAGAAATTACACATTCGGTTTCCTTGGAAAGCCGTGTTGCCTCGAAACAAACTCAAACTTTGCTTTCCAAAAATAAACTGCCCGTGTGAATTAATTCGGTGGCTTCAAAGGGACATACACTTTTCTCCCTTTTTTTTTCACTTGCGACTTAGCTGCTACTTTCTTGCGACTTAGGTGCGACTTTCTTGCGACTTGCTACTTTCTTGCGACTTAGTTGCTACTTGCTACTTTCTTGCGACTTAGCTGCGACTTTCCTTCCACTTTCTTTCGACTTAGCTGTTACTTTCTTGCAGCTTAGCTGCGACTTAGCTGCGACTTGCTACTTTCTTGCGACTTAGCTGCGACTTTCCTGCCACTTTCTTTCGATTTAGCTGTTACTTTCTTGCAACTTAGCTGCGACTTAGCTGCGACTTGCTACTTTCTTACGACGTAGCTGCGACTTTCTTGCTACTTTCTTTTGACTTAGCTGCTTGACTACCTAGTTGGGCCACGTGAGACGGCAGGCCAGGTTGCATTGCCGAGAAACACCACGTCATTCAAATTACTTCGACGCCGACGTCTTGTACATCCCAACCGTCTGAATATTCTTTTCAATTGCCTTAACGAGATCCCGATACCATGTACACTTACGAGAAATAATGCGATTTCTGGTGCAGTAAGCCCGAGATTAAAATAGTTCTGGATTATCTCGTCGCGCATTACTGCATTGTTCCTTATTGCGGGAGAGTAAGATGGAAGCATTGCCAGCGACGTAGAGCACACCAAAATGAAAGTGAAAACGGCGAAAGACTTCATAGCTATACTGTAAAGCCAAGGCAAAACAGACTACCGATTATTGATAGGAGTCCACGTTGTTTTCAAATAAAACAACCTGGCCTGCCGACGCAACCTGCCTAGCGAGGTGGCCAGGCAGCTAACTCGCAGGAAAGTAGCAAGTCGCAGCTAAGTCCCAAGAAAGTAGCGGGAAAGTCGTAGCTAAGTCACAAGAAGGTAGCAGCTAAGCCGCAAGAACATAGCAGGAAAGTCGTAGCTAAGTCGCAAGAAAGTAGTAGCAAAGTCGCAAGTGAAAAAAAGGGAGAGAAAAGTGTATGTCCCTTTGAAGCCACCATGCGCCAATTCCATATGCAACTGCGGCCATGTATTTTTTTTCCGTTGGAATTTAATCTTTTCCGGTAGAAAATTACTGATTTCAATTTGGAAGTAAAGTAAGGTTGGTACATGCTACTTGAAAGCTTTTAACGCGAAACAAAGAAAGTATATCCTAAGAGAATAATGGGAGAAAAATAGGGGAGAAGCGCAGAAGCGCTTTCTCTCGCCGTTCTTCTCCCCTATTTTTTTGCTCGCCGTTTTTCGCGCTGCGCCCCAACTAACTGAACGCCGGGAAGAGGTTAACTTATTTCTAGTTTCCCGTGTTTCAATTATTTTCAGACCCAAATTATTTTCAGGGCGTGAATAGCATCTCTTAGGATATTTTTTCTTTGTTTTGCGTTAAAAGCCTTCAAGTAGTGTGTACCAACATTGCTTTATTCCCGGATTGAAATCAGCTAAAAAGAGAAATCTAGTTATTATGAATTATATTTACTACATAATGTATTGCACCAGAAAAATCCAATTTTTTTTCAATGACTTTTAAAATTCTTATGAAAAGTAAAGTATGAACCAAAGCCAGAATTTCCAGGGATGGGGTTTCAAACATAAAATCTTGCATGGAAGAGGCATGGATATTTCCTGTTAGTATATACCACGCAAGTGAATAGTGCTTTTTGCGCGCTCTGATTGGTTAACTTCGAGTTGATTAGCAAATACTATTAACCTCCGAGCAGCCGGCGCGAGAGATTTTAAAATTTCGGACCGCTTGCCGCACATAAACTAAAGTTTTGGTCCGCTAATTATTCAGCTTGTGTGGTATATACTAAAACAATTATTCACCTCAGTGTCGGTGAAAGTGATGGATATTTATCTCCACTTCGGTGAATAATTGTTAATTACATAACAGTTATTAAAAATGGCATGTCTTAAGACCCTCAGGTCACTCTGAACAAGTGACTTGTGATTAATTGTAGCAGAACCTGCACACTTTGCAATTGTGCGCAACGACACCTGTTGTAAAATTATTGTCTAGGGGTAGTGGCAGTGGGCCTGCAGGTTAACTTAAATATAAACATTCGGGTTATTAGCTTTTAATTCTCCTTCTTCTCACCTATGGAGAGAAGCATTTTGTGTATAAGGGCTGTAATTACAAAACTAGGTTAGCCTAAGTTAGCCTTAAGATACCTTGCAGTCATCCATTTCTCTGGTGTGGGTAGGAATCATGGCTTTCATGGCTCAGTCACTGGCTCACACTTTGTTTCACAAAGCATCCATGCTTGCCATGCCATAGAAAAACATGTGGCTTAATCTAAATTTGTTCCCCGTTCACATCAGTTTAGCTTCATAGTTTCTTTTAGAAATTCTTGCATTTGAGAAACCGCACTCCGTTATATATAATTTCCATGGAGACTCACCAAAATGTCAAGACCCTTCAAAATTGAAAATTGGCGCAACAAAGACTAGTTTCTGAATGGAATGAAACAGAGGAAAATGAGACTTGTTAGACTTGCCATTGAGGCATGCGAGATTTCAAAATCAAACTGTCAAAACTTCCTGAGATGCTACAGGAATATATGTAATCGATTGGCCACCCCTCCAATAAAAATGTGCTCTCAATCAGATGAGTCGGGATATGCAGGTGCACATTAAAAATTTGCAAAATATCAATAATTCAATCCCCGTGAATTTACTTAAACTCTTGGAAGGAGCATTAAGTCCTAAAATAAATACTAAATAAATGCAAATATTATTTTTATCGTTAACTAACCTTTAGTTGCATCATAATGCCCTTGAAAGGAGTGATCATAAGCAATGTAGATAGCGGAAGTGCCTAGTGGCGTGGAAGGCAGGCATGTTAATACTGGTGAACTTGGGAGAGAAGTGATCACCACAATAGGGATTCTTAGTAGGTTGCCACATCCAAAAACACAGAGATTTTCCACGTAATTGTTAAACCATCCAGATTCGGAAAAATCTCTTCAGTTCTTCCTTTACATCGAAATCCACAAATGAGCTATATTTGTCAATATTTGTTTCAATTTCCTGGCAGAACAAATGACGAAGCCGAGCAGTGTCAGAATCTATAGAGTTTAAAAGACCAATTGATTGTAAACATTTCACAAGTATCTCATTTCCATGGTCACTACTATTAACAAGTAAAGAATGAATTGCTGTTACGATGCTTGTAAATCAGCAATTGCATGCCATCTCCAGGCACTCGGTCTACGTGAAGAGCAAATGCTAATAAATGACGTTGTTAGCACTCGTGATTCATTTCCACTGAGATTTCATTGTCTATAATGCTTCTGTCTTCTGGTGCTGCTCTGGAAGTTTGTCCATGAGTTAATTGAACCATCCTTTTAATGTCCGAGAATGGAAAGTTGAAAATGTCCAAAGCTCTTGACATGCAGTTCTTTTCCACTAATGACAGAATCTGATTCAAGCGAAGTACTCTGTCGTGGACATAGCTCACGAAACTATCATTTTTCAACGATCTTCAACCTGATTATAATTAGGATTAATACTGTTAATATTCATGCCCATTTGAAACGTTTTTAAGGAACACCTTAATTGCTCTTGATTGTCTTCAACGGTCATGACAAGAGGAACTTATTTTAACGTATCAGCACTTTTAAATTTCTTGGACAGGAAAGCTGGTATGAGATTTTGTTGAAACCCACTTAATGGTGCCACAGGTGTTATTCTAGCATTTGATCTGTGTTTTTTTTTGCATCTGGATTCATCTTGCAACTCCAAACATACAACACTACAGTTAAAACAGCAATGGCAAATTCAGGTAAAATTGTACCTGCATCACCAAGAAGTGATCTTTTCAGTTGCCTGTGCAGTCTCTCATTCTTCTGAGTGCCAGTTCCTGGTGGAATTTCAGAGCAACAGCCACTGCGTATATGTTTTTGCATATTAGTTATAGCTTTCTTGCTTTCTTCTGTTAGACAATATTCCCATTTTTTGATTAACATTTGCAAGTTTGATTCTATACATTCTGGATCTGGTGTTTCCCTTTTCCTAGCTGGTCGTTCATTACCGCTTGCACGAGATACAAGTCCAAATTCGATTCACTAGAAAGTTGTTGCGACTGGCAGGAATCGCTCTTGGGAATTGTTTTCACAAAACGCTGACATGCATGGAAAAAATCTAGTTTTACTGCAACACCGGAACAACTCTGTTATAGGATGGTCGGACAGAGCAACAGTCATCCATCATTATTTAACTGTTCATTTCTTGCATCCAGACATGCTTTAAAATCTTTTAAAATGTCTTCTATTTCTTTAAAAGCTGTACTCCTTGTACGCCTCCAGGTCACAACTTGACCATTCCCATTTAGTGCAATATATAAATTTTCAAACTGACTTACAAAAGCTTTGTCAAGGCGTTTGACCACTCCAATTTGTTTACTTACTTTGAATGTGTGATCGCAAGAAAGTATCGAGAATGGTATAGCTTCCATTTGTTTTTGATAAATAGTTTCCGTATTGTTAAAAACGGAAAGAAACATGTGCATTAGCTGTTCATTGCTTGCAAAAAAATACATTACACGCTCATAGAAAGTGTTCGAATCTATACTTCCTTTGTTGTTGCGTACAAATGCCTTAAAGTTCATCGAAGCAATGTCTGCAGCCAGTTCCAAAAAGTTTTGTCCTCTCCCAATATGTGTGACAACGTAGTCAAGCAGATCTTTAGAGCATGCAGTTCTATAAAATGCCGTAACAGGAAACTTGTCCTTGAGTACTTGTGAAATGTTTTCAAGGATATCTGTTGAGGCAGAGTAGAATTCATGGCCAGAGGATGTATGGTCTGCCAGATTGTAAGGACATCTATAGATAGACTGAACCAGAATTATATTTCCATTGAGGTCATACATCAGTCTTGGGTTACGCGGACTTTGGTGTGTCAGTTGTTTGGTCCAAGAGTGAAATACCAAAGGACACTTAGGACTGGGACAAAGTGATTCTATCTGATAGTGTTGTAATGGACACCACAAGTATATTTTTGACATCAAAACATTGCCTGGATTTAAGGGCGAATTGTAAATCTCGAGCAAAGATCAGAACATGTTACAAACTGTACAAGACAAGGCTATCAAGGGTGTTCAAGAGGTCAAAAACTTTATACCGGGGTTGGAAGATTTACACTTCCTAAGTCAAGGTCTTCGCAATGATGCGTCGGTAAAAAGGCTGCGAGAACTTCAGGAAAAGTTTGTTGGCGGTGAGAAGAAAAATGATCAGAAATTGAAAAAGAAAAGAAAGGCAAGGAAGAACTATAGGCTATGCTTTGTCGCAAAGAGAAAAACTGGCGAAGACGGCGAAGAAGATGGACGACGATGGTATAATGGTCAAAGTTTAGGACAATTTGCAAGATGAGATCAGAGTGAAGGATTATGTTATTAACCAGATGGAAGAAAAATTGAAATCCGCAGAATCCGAGATAGACGATCTGCAGACTGAATTTGAACGCGGTCACGAAGATTACTTAGAAACGATTCGAAAGCAGGAGCAAATTATCAAGCTTCAACAACAGATTTTGGACAAGATCCAGCCATGTATACGAAGCGACTGTAATTATTACAACATCGATAAGGTTCGATCGCAGAGCACGTGGGATGAAGAAGCCGGCAAGTGGAACATCCCTGAGCTAGTCATTACAAAGACAACGCTTTCTACCCCTGGGATTATGCCGGGTGGAAGCACCCCATCCCGGGGCCTGAAATCGCCTGTTAACAGACCTCAGGTCAATAACCAGGGACAAGTTGTCAATGGACCCTTAGGGGGGTATCCTGAGGAGCCAAGCGAGGATCGTTTTCTTCAGCATTTGTCGCGGAGCTCTCATGAAGATTACGCGTCGAGTTATTTTAAACCTAAAAGAGCTGACCGGTTATTAGCTGAGAACACCAAATTTGAACGATACGACAAGCGAGAGTCATCTCCCTCGGGTGGAACGCGTCCACAGCTCGGATTTCCGGGTACCGGGGGATCGAGCGGAACGTTGAACAACAACGTTCCCCCGGGGAGCGGAGGTGGTATTGGCGGGATGCCCGCTATGGGAAGACCGGTTAGATTGGAATCACTACACATGCCGGGGGAAAGGGAAAAGAAGAAAAAGAAACACAAGAATTTAGACGAAAGAAAGAGAGACGACTGGTCATAAAACAATGCCAAGTAATGGTTAGGAGGCTTGAAAATAATCGCGCGCGTCGTGGGTGATAATTACTTTTAGTATCACCCAACTAGTGGACTAATGCAAATCCTGCATTTTGATTGGCTACGGTACTAGAGGACTATTAGTAATAGTCCTCGAGTAGCGAAATTGGCGCAATCGAGCGTGACGCTTTCTTTTGTTTTATTCCCAAATAAATATTTCTTCAACTTGCATTTGCCAACTTTATTATTGCCTTTTCTGTCCGACTAGTTGGGTGATACTAAAACAATTAGACCCTTCGCCCTCAAGGGCCACGGGTCAATAGCCCATTCGGCTTCGCCTCATGGGCTATTGACCCGTAGCCCTTGCGGGCTACGGGTCTAATTGTTAAATAGTAACGTTTAGGTAGATCTTTGTTGTCTTGTGTTTTGTTGAATTTGATTCTTAGCCTCGCCGTTTCGTAGACGCATAAAGAACAAATGGAAGGAAGCGCTATAAAGCTCGGCGTGATGCATACATGAAGTCAGTCATAAACATTGTAATGCCCCTTCTTGAATTGGTTTTATCACATTCGATCGAATCAGAGCCGACAGATTTTACCAAGAAATAGATCTTGATCCGCGTCCGTCCTCAAATGTCAAGTAAGCTATTATGTTAGAGTTAAGATTCGACAAGGAATCAAAAACTTGTGCTCAAAATCTAATTTATATACATGTAGCTAGTTATGAGTGTATTTCAGTGTACCGTTCCTGGTGAATTAATATAATTCCGAGTGCTGCACTTACAGTGTAAATTATCTATGGTATGCCGGCAGTCCTGCTATCACAGATGCAGATGAACGCGTAACACGGTTGACGGGATTGTACATTCAAAGAAGTTGTAAATTATGTGTAATAATTTCACCTGTGTTAAATGGTCATGACTTTGGGGTTTTTTTAGGTTTCAGTCAATTTTGAAAAAAAAAGAAAAACGTAATGCCTCTATTGTAGATGAAGCAGCGCGTTTAAAAGTTGAACCCAAGAATAATACGAAGTCTGTGACACAATGTTTTGCGCTTCTGGCTCTTAATCGTAATCTAAATTTTTCAAAACTATTTTGCTTCACTTATGTCCTTTAGGTCCCTTGTCTCCATACTTGTACAGTTCATCGTTTTAGAGCTTTTGAAAAAAAATTCAATGTTTTTTTGACTCGACGCAGTGAATTTCTCAAATGCTACAACTGCCGTTTTCCGATCAGATTAACTTAGATAGTTGTGAAGTGAAAGCTTGTGAGTTTGGGGGCGAATTCATTTGACCTTTTTAGTACAGTTGCGGCTATGCCATCAAGCCGCATTTGTACTTTGAATTTATCAGGCAACCTCTGCTGTATCATCAGCAACCCTTTGACTACATTTATTTTGTTCTCATATGGACTCTAAATCCCATAAGTTCAATAGGCCACAATTCTTAGGTCGTGCTTTCGTCTAGAGTAATATATGTAATATTCTGATGGTTTACACAAATAAAGATTGTGTGTACATTCGTTATAATTCCAAACATCACGAGCCAGAGCTAACCGGAGGCTCAAAAATTCGCCAGGTCCGGTTGCTATGGGGTGATGTCATTTATCTGTTAGGTTGCTGTCATCGCAAGACTTTTGCGGTTCTACTGTTTCCATTCCATTGCCCGATCTTCACACACGCTTTTGGCGACAGCAATTTCGTCGGCGGTTTATGCGTCATTCGCTGCTTCGCACGTTGTTCCAACCGGGTGTTAACATCTTTTACCCCTGCTTCCCGATAGGGTGCAGTGGTAGTTCTAGCTTCGGTTTCTGTAATAAATAGCATTTTCTGGGAGCGGGTTATCAGCCCGCCGCCCAACCCCCAACCTGGAGGACCAGGGGCTGTTCTTCGTCTGGCCTCTACCCTTCGACCAATCCGGCATGGTTAGACCTGCCAGGGAACAAAGTCCCCGCCGGCACAGCTCTCCGGGTCATGGAGACACACAAGCTTCACCACCACGGCAAGGTGTCAGCCCAAGGTGAAGTGGTTCTACTGTGGTTAGTGATAATTGCTTTCAGTGAGAGTAATTGTGTACAAAAGTAACCTGGTTATTTTCAGATATGATCTGGCCACACAATTGATATTTTATAATAAATTTTCATAACGCGGGAATATTGCGCGGTCATATATAAAAAAGACTTCGACTTCGAATGAACCCGTCATCGGTCGTTGAAAACGGACACAAAACGAGATGTGCCTCTGAGTTAGAAGATGTGGTGTCTCTCTGACGCATTTGTGCGAAATTGAGCCAGTTTCCAATCGAGTTTGCCTCGAGGAGTTAAAGAAGGCGCGTGGGTTTTCTTTTCACGGGAAGGGAAACAAAGGAGCTGCCCTGACTATACATTTGGATTGGTTTTCGCTTAAACCATAAAACAGTTGTTGAAAACCAAGCGAAACCGCTAGCCACGATTGATTTATACATGAATTCATTCGCCCAAGAACGACGGAGAGAACCAGAAAGTGTTTTCAGCTTGCGCTGCCCGTGACCAACCTCCCAGAGCATCGAATCAAGACAACAGCTTCAAAACTCAACAAGTCAAACGCACCAAGTTAAGTCTTCCGATTAATATTTCATTTATATCATAACTTAAACCCATTGTCATACTTTTAGATTGTATGGGGACTAGATAGCTACTAAAATGTTAAATCACTATTTTCATTCGTGGGTTAGACCCTAGACTGAAGTCCAGTGCACATCAGTTTTCTGAAAGACGAATCCAGATATATAATAAAATCACCATGCAGCCACATATTATAAATCCGCTCTGGTTTGCCCACGCAAACGTCCTCGCAGTATTTCTACGTTACCGAGTGCTACAGGATATTCTACAAACACGATATAATTTTTCAGTAATGCGTGACACAATAGGAAACAAAAACAACAACAAAATCGTCATTTTTCCCTCGTGCGTGACATTATACGAACATGTTACATATCCTTTTCTGGTTCATCCAGGCTGAAGTCCATGCAATGCAGTTGCTGAGTGCTTCGGGATATGTAACAAAATCGTGATAGTGATTTTTTCGTCGTGCGTGACATTATAGCTAGGAACATGTTACATATCCTTTTCTGGTTCATCCAGGCTGAAGTCCATGCAATACAGTTGCTGAGCGCTTCGGGATATGTAACAAAATCGTCATAGTTATTTTTGCGTCGTGCGTGACATTATAGGAACATGTTACATATCCTTTTCTGGTTCACCCAGGCTGAAGTCCATGCAATGCAGTTACTGAGTGCTTCGGGATATGTAACAAAATCGTCATAGTTATTTTTGCGTCGTGCGTGACATTATAGGAACATGTTACATATCCTTTCTGGTTCATCCAGGCTGAAGTCCATGCAATACAGTTGCTGAGTGCTTCGGGATATGTAACAAAATCGCCATGGTTATTTTTTGCGTCGTGCGTGACATTATAGGAACATGTTACATATCCTTTTCTGGTTCACCCAGGCTGAAGTCCATGCAATACAGTTGCTGAGTGCTTCGAGATATGTAACAAAATCGCCATAGTTATTTTTCCGTCGTGCGTGACATTATAGGAACATGTTACATATCCTTTTCTGGTTCACCCAGGCTGAAGTCCATGCAATACAGTTGCTGAGTGCTTCGGGATATGTAACAAAATCGCTATGGTTATTTTTCCGTCGTGCGTGACATTATAGGAACATGTTACATATCCTTTTCTGGTTCACCCAGGCTGAAGTCCATGCAATGCAGTTGCTGAGTGCTTCGGGATATGTAACAAAATCGTCATAGTTATTTTTGCGTCGTGCGTGACATTATAGGAACATGTTACATATCCTTTCTGGTTCATCCAGGCTGAAGTCCATGCAATACAGTTGCTGAGTGCTTCGGGATATGTAACAAAATCGCCATGGTTATTTTTTGCGTCGTGCGTGACATTATAGGAACATGTTACATATCCTTTTCTGGTTCACCCAGGCTGAAGTCCATGCAATACAGTTGCTGAGTGCTTCGAGATATGTAACAAAATCGCCATAGTTATTTTTCCGTCGTGCGTGACATTATAGGAACATGTTACATATCCTTTTCTGGTTCACCCAGGCTGAAGTCCATGCAATACAGTTGCTGAGTGCTTCGGGATATGTAACAAAATCGCTATGGTTATTTTTCCGTCGTGCGTGACATTATAGGAACATGTTACATATCCTTTTCTGGTTCACCCAGGCTGAAGTCCATGCAATGCAGTTGCTG
The DNA here is from genome assembly GCF_042242905.1 of Orbicella faveolata. Classification (NCBI taxonomy): domain Eukaryota; kingdom Metazoa; phylum Cnidaria; class Anthozoa; order Scleractinia; family Merulinidae; genus Orbicella; species Orbicella faveolata. The sequence continues at coordinate 12,683,411 of NW_028301576.1, forward strand.
AGTGCTTCGGGATATGTAACAAAATCGCCATAGTTATTTTTCCGTCGTGCGTGACATTATAGGAACATGTTACATATCCTTTCTGGTTCATTCAGGCTTAAGTCCATGCAATGCAGTTGCTGAGTGCTTCGGGATATGTAACAAAATCGCTATGGTTATTTTTCCGTCGTGCGTGACATTATAGGAACATGTTACATATCCTTTTCTGGTTCACCCAGGCTGAAGTCCATGCAATACAGTTGCTGAGTGCTTCGGGATATGTAACAAAATCGCCATAGTTATTTTTCCGTCGTGCGTGACATTATAGGAACATGTTACATATCCTTTCTGGTTCATCCAGGCTGAAGTCCATGCAATACAGTTGCTGAGTGCTTCGGGATATGTAACAAAATCGCCATGGTTATTTTTCCGTCGTGCGTGACATTATAGGAACATGTTACATATCCTTTTCTGGTTCACCCAGGCTGAAGTCCATGCAATACAGTTGCTGAGTGCTTCGGGATATGTAACAAAATCGCTATGGTTATTTTTCCGTCGTGCGTGACATTATAGGAACATGTTACATATCCTTTCTGGTTCATTCAGGCTTAAGTCCATGCAATGCAGTTGCTGAGTGCTTCGGGATATGTAACAAAATCGTTATGGTTATTTTTCCGTCGTGCGTGACATTATAGGAACATGTTACATATCCTTTTCTGGTTCACCCAGGCTGAAGTCCATGCAATACAGTTGCTCAGTGCTTCGGGATATGTAACAAAATCGTGATAGTGATTTTTCCGTCGTGCTGTTTCCAGAATCGCTCGACATTTCTCGTAAAGAATTACATTATGTACTCGAGATTTGTATCGCTCTTGAGAGCTTTGTCATAATTTTTGAGATAATTTCCTGACTGCCATAACATTAACTGATTTTCAAAGTGTCGGTGCACATGATCTTCGAATTCGAATACTAGAAAATTCAGATTATTTTTGGAATCGCTAAGCAACAAACATGTATACAGAGAATACCCTAAACAGGTTTCAATCAGGCTTTCCGTGGAAAATCTGAGAACATTTCTGACTCTCGGGCAATTGTGGGCTGTTGGGCATAGTCACTTCGCTTACTGAATAACAGTGATAACTGAGATTAGCGAAAACGTTTCATCTATACGTGCTCCGTAGCTTTACAAGAGTAAGAAATGTATCAAAAAGTCTAAGTTTTAAACTGGTGTTTGCGCCCCAACCTAGAAAACACATTGTTTCAACGTTATTTTTTCTTTTAATCCAAATTCTTCACGTCAGTCGCGCGATTTCCCGAATCGCCGACTACTAAAATGTTTTGTATCTTTCTGACACGATGGAACTGTGTTACCGTAAATATAATTTCACACTTTAGGATTATGACACATTCGTGCAAAACTTGACGCGTTTTGTGAAACATAAACGATCGCCGACAGGGATATGATTACACTGGAATGTTGTAAGCCACTGGATATCCCGTGGAGATGTAGGACTAAAAGTTCTACATCTCCACGGGATCCCAGGTCTGTTTTTTGGTTGCTAAGAACGTCTGGCTCGTTTCGCTGCAAAGCAAAGCGATCCCCCAAATACCATGCAAGTAGTTGATGAACCAGAAAAAAAATCTTGCAAATAAACTTGGGATATATGTCCTGGTATTTTCTTTTAGCAAGAGAAAACATCCTGCTGAGCTCTCACTTTGTTTTCCAGCTCTTATGAATTGCCGAATGGATCACCATTACCACACTTAACCAAAAAAAAAAAACATCCCCCCCTCCCCGCTCCATGCACCCCGCTCCTTAAATTGTAATGGCCTGTTAATTGAGCGATAATGCATGTTTCAGGCGCTTGCCAGGGTTACTGTGTTTGTCGAAGGCGTTTGGAGGATAGGGATCTCCACTCACTCGGTGGAGGCTTTCCAGTTGTCAAAACACAACTCAGTTGAACTTTACGACTTATTTAATATCGTTCTTTTACTTTACAGCCCTTAGTCATCTCCTGCATGCTAGTTCTGGGCCAGAGTGGTTTTCACTTGAGTGTCGACAGTAATCCGTTATGGCTTTGGTCTAGCTTTACAATGTTAATACTGACTGGTTTAGAAAAAACTGAGGCTATTTTCTAGTCAGAACTAAGACGACAACTAAAGGTGACTTCTACTATAACAGGTTTACTTTGTGTTCAGTTTTTTCTGTGTATGGACACTTATTTGAAACCTCTCTAATGCCCCTTCCACTCTTTTTATCTGCTTCCCTTCTTTCACACCTCCTATCTTATAATTAAGTTTCTTTCTTCTAAACAATCACAGCTTTACAAGCGGTATTCATATATGTATGCTTCAACCTCGCGACAGTCTTACAACCATTTACTTACATTAATTTCAACTTAATAAAAGTAAACTGGCCCACTAGAGAAGATATTTTGATGAAAATATTATTTCATCGAAGCGGTTTTCGTCAATCAAAACCGAAGTAATCACTCTGGCCAATCACAAAATACGCAAACAATCCAGTGAACCAATCAAAGCCCGAAGTAATTACATGTAGCTGACGCAAAGCGTGGGAAAACGCGTGCGAACGAGTCACGATTGGTTTTGATTTCATCTGATTGGATGAAAAAGTGGCGCGAGTTTTTACAGCCAATTGTACAGCGTAGCTGACGCAAAACCAATTACTTTTCGACGCTCAAACGAAAACCGCTCTAAAGAAACTCACTTTTACTTAATTAACATTTTGGTATGGAACGTTATGATGTCATGTTAAAAGTAAGTTACAGTTAATTTAACTTAAAACATCAACGGATAAAACAAAATATGTTCTCATAAGAATTGACGTATCGGGCCAGAGATGAACCACACCTAATCCTTTATTCAAAATTTAATCATCAAGAACGGCAAGACCATTCTGTAAATTAAACCTAGCCGTCTGTGAGACTACTGATCTCGAAGTCTTCATCAGTCAAGTTTATCAAGAATCACCAATTTAACTTGCGTATAAAGTTAAATTAGAAATGTAGATAAAGACGGTAAAGGAAACATCCCTGATATTTATAAAACATCATGATCATTTGGCGCGAAAATATTCACAGATGATATTCGTCTGTGGACATTATCTGTCTCGAGAAGCAAACAGTTTTCTATAGACTGTTCACAGCCTCGCTATCAACGATCGAATAAAAATACGAGAAAACAGAGGGCTGTGAACTTAACAGTCTAACAGTTTTCCGAGAGCGAAGCTCAGTCAAGGAAAACTGTGAGCTCTGGGGAACAGATAATGTACAAGCACAAATATCGGAGCATATATTTAAAGTCATATAGAGGCTCTTGTGAGTATTATCCTTCAAATATTTTTCGCAACATGTGGGATCTTTTCAAAAGTGGAGAATATCACTCCAACGGGCGAGGCCAAAGGAACCTGATGTGCTAGCAAAGCGTGCCATAGAAGTTCGATCATGAATTCAACAGACCAAATACGGCCAGACGCCCGTTGATATTAGGTCAACTGAATGACTGGATATCGCAGGAAACCAGGACAGTAGTCATGGCTTCTGATTGGCTAATTGCTAACTTGGGTAACTAGAGTAATTCATGAATTACTACAAGTTAGAGGGAAAGAAGGCATTCTAACCTCTAAAATCGCCTCAAAATCTCAAAAAGCATAAATGGGAAATGGGTACCGACAAGTTTTCATGGTTATATTCGACAGACATACTGCGGGTTTACCCCGGCCAATGTGGTACTAGCATCCAGATGGAGTAACAATATGGCTCTAGTCACTTCAAGCTATGGTCATTCCAGTTTATATCTGCACCGCTCTCTGGAAATCCCTAATGACAAAATGTGGTGCAATGTATTATTGCAAGTCCGCGGGGGTATTGTTTAATTTAGAAACTGATTAGGGAGGGGGGGGGGGGGGGGTTCTTCTTAGTCCTTTGGCGTTCTCGAGGGGTTTCCAAGGCAATGGTCTGGTTTTCCATGCGAAAATGAGATTTTTGCTATTCTTTCTACGAAAGGGGTTTCCAGGAATCCCTAAAGGGGAGGGTGAGGATGCCAAGTTGGGTTGGCAGATGTAAAATAGAATGGCCGGTTAAGCTTACAGTCAGATCTTTTTTATACAATAAGACGTTACGTTCATTACCCCTACGCTATCGCTATTTTTATTTTATTGTTCAAAGGCCTCCTCTCCGTGAATATGCTGTAACTCGGTGGTAGAACAATGCACTGTTGCCTGGAAAGTCATAGGCTCGGCTCCTAGCGAAGAAACAAAAATATTTCGATTAGAAATTTTGGAAGCCTCTCAGATATCTTTAACTCCACCAACCTTCATTTATACCACCATCAATTTCCACGCATCCTCGCTCATTGCTAAAAGTAGTCGATATTTTGGGGCAAGAATTGTATCATGGGGGTTTGCGGTGAGCCTACGCTCAGAAGAGAGTAAATTAAGGAAAAATCTCATTGCTGGTAAGAGTTTTGTTTTTTTACCTGCACTTTCTGGGACATCCCAATCAGTTTGTGTTGCTTTACAGGATGAAATCTGCCTCTCTATTAGGTCGAGGTTAACACAGGCATTCACTGCCTCGTCCCTCTTGTTAAACTGGTAAATCTAAAAGTAAAAAAAAAAACAAAAAAAAAACCAGAACATCGAATGAAGTTTTATATTTTGTTAACTAAGTAATCTTTCATCTTTTAATCGTGCACTTTTCACAAACAATCACAAAGAAATAAGCAGCGATTCTTCTGTTGTACCGAAAGATGGAACATTTTATTTACCCGAGGTGTTGTTCTTATTTTGTGGCTAGCTTTCAGATTTAATCCTTGCTAGTCCAGTTTTGGATCTCCCTCTCTCTGTCAGCAAAAATATGCTTCAGCGTTGCGTGAAAGAGGGAGGGCCAGAACTGAACTAAATTCTTACCTTTGGCACAAACACGAGTAAGAGAGTAAAGCTGGTGCACACGATCAGACACAATGACGTAATGGCATATAGAGCTTCATAATTCACGGAGCCATCCATAGCAAAAGCCACAATAGCACCAATGATGGACAACACGGCCACATTATAAACCGACATCCCGATGTACCTGGAGTCATTCAGAGCAGGAATGCTAACATTACGTGTCCCCCAAGCCAAGAACAGACCAAATAGCAGAAGGATGCCTTTGTAGGCGAATAAAACGGCTAGGAAGTACGTTTTGTATTGACACGTGCACTGGTATAACACAGGGATGATAATAATGTCCTCGCTCTTTCGGATCTGCAGATAGATAATCCAAGATTATAGCTATTTTGCATAGAGCGGCTTTAAAGATATTTTGAGTGTCGTAACAAGCGCTATCTAAAACTATCGGAAACGTTTTTAATGCGTTCTCTTCCTTTATGACATTGACTTAGATAAACAATAATCTCCCTTTAGCGCGGAAATATGCTCGGATATTTGTCCGCGGACAGTATCTGTTCCGAGAGGCAAACAGTTTTCCGAGAGCGTAGATAGCACTCGAGGAAAACTGTGAGCTTTCAGGAAGAGATAATGTCCAAGGACAAATATCCGAGCATATTTCTGTGCCAAATGGAGGCTATTGTATGTATTATCCTTCAAATATTTTTTTCGCAACACGCGCGGTTTAGAAATTTGTTGAATTTTTCTCGGATATTCCACAGTTTTAGCTATTAAGTCATGTGACGTGTTTAAACCAATCGTGCGCAAGCGAAAATATTTGAAAACGTAAGATATTCTAGCCCTCATAGAAACTAGAATGGCTCCGCTCGTATTTGTTTAAGACGAATATATATTACGTTTAAGACGTACAATATGTGTAACATTTAGTGCACCGTGGTGAATACGAGAAGCATAAAACGCGTGTGTCGAGAAAAGAGAAGTTGTTTTGATGGAGTCTCTTTAATTTGGAACATTCAATGATTCAAAAGGCGATCTTGCAGATATTAAAGTAAGTAAAGAGGATTGTAAATGTCTCACCATATGTTTAAATGTCAGTATATCGGCTTGGAGCGGATCAGTGGCAATCCAGTATGACAAGAACACCACATCAACAGCTAGCAAACCTGCCACAATACCAAGCAGGTGAAGATCCTTGATGGCCTGAGATAAATATAAAAGGCAAGATGTCATGGACACTTCCACACCTTCTACTGCCGAAATTTTGATACCGTATGCTCTTGAATGAAAGTTTGGCTTTGAATATACACCATCACTCTTTAACACCTGGTCGAGGTTAGATGAAAACAGTGATCTCCGGCGTTCACGGTTCCAGATACGAAGCATTTACTTGAGATCAAACATACATTTTAAATCGGAATTTTTCAAACAGATCTTTACTGTTTATGAGACAGGACTTATTGACAGGAACGACATGTGCTCCTGTCTAGAGGTTTAAGATGCTACCGCGGTGTGCTCAGGTCGCTCATTGAAACTATATAGAGAGTTGTTATATAGTACGCTACATGATCCTGCTTCAGCTTAATCCAACTGTAAACAGACATGTTCAGTTTGTCTGCGACCAAGCTATTTGTAACGTTAAATAACTTTAATTGAACTCCTCGAAGACATCTTGATAGCAGCCAAGATCGGATGCAACTGACACAAGTATAAATTACGGACGACTTAAATATATATGTACAATCGGGTACACACCACGCAGGGTATTCGCACGCACCGAATGTTAATTAACTACGCTAATAAACTCGACACACTACTTATAAGGCTGATTTCGGTGAGAAATCAAGCAAGAACATGCGTATGCATATGTTTTGGTGTCCTCGCCCGCTTAAGTTGTTGCCGTGTGTGTTAATGAAACTAAACTATATAGCCTTTACCAAGTGAGTGTGTCCCTATAGTTGACAATCTCACCAGTTTTGTGTTGGTCGTGGCAGCCGTGAATATCTTGTGCACTCGCCAGGTTTTGCTGAACATAGCACCAAATGATAAGGAAAATCCAATAGAAAGCACTGCAGCTCGAGCCTGTTGACGAAATTATGTGTTAACGTTATGTAAGATAGCTTAGGAGTTCTCCGTCTCGCATTTCATATGTGTGCAAAATCAGGCCTTTCTTCGCCTTACACGCAAGTTTCGCTGAGCAAAACGCAGTGGCGGGTACGTGTTAAGACACAAATTGTTGAGTTTTCTATGATTGGCCAGGTGCTTTTTGGCTTTAGTACGCCGATAGTCATTTGGAAGCTTCTTTAAAACAAACGACAAAAAGTTAAATCTTACATTGCAACTGCTTCCGTATTCATCTGAAGAAAGCATCCTCGCATCTAAACCAAGCAAAACGACTGAGGTGTAACAAAGCACACATCCCAGAATAATAATATTATTGAGATTTGGTGATGACATCTTAATGATTCTGCAAAGAGGAAAAAAAAACCAGATTTTTTCGTGGACGAAGACTGAAATTGTTCTGCTATTAGCTGGTTTCCGATGTATTGGACAGACAATAGCCAAACAATGAATTGAGAGTTTACTTTGTCTCTAGCTTCTAGCAGAAAATATCGATAGTGATTTTGCCACGTATTTTCTTCGAAATGTTCCATGAGCAGGCGTTTTATGTCACTGGTTTTCAATATTTGGAAATCTCTTCTGAACAAATCAGTTTCTCTTATTGTGCATATATCAGAATGTCTCCGCGGTAAATGTCTTACCTACTCTTTCCATTGCTGATGTTAAAATGCAGGAAACCCAAAGAACAGAGGATTCCGACAGCTGCCATAAACCACATGATTATTATAAGAGGTAACGGGATCATCATGAATTCCAGATTTTCGACTGTGTGATCCCTGGGCGGTTTATTGTCTGAAAAATAATAGCAAATGAGAATTTTTGGCGGAATGCACTTTCGTTTTTAGTACGTTATGGCTGAAAGTTTTAGTTATAGTTTCCGCTGCAATTTGTTCACCATGTATAAGAATGGCAGTATTTATTACCTTGCCATATACTTTGTCGCTGAGACTCAAACAGGCGGAGTTCGTTAGAGAAGGTGAGATGTTGACCAATTCTGGTGTCATTTCCTGAAACGTAAAGACCAATGGAAAATGAATTCTTACTGCAGGGCTGTTTATTAGTTTTATTGTGTGACCAAAACTATGCAAAGTAGGAACGTAACGAGCTTTAAATTCTGTCTATATATAAAAGCAACATTAAAGAGTAATGGCTTGCGTTTTTGAAAGTTGCAAGTGTTTTGCGCAACCGTCTAGGTGGCTTCTAACCTTGATAAGGCCTATTCATCGTTCTAAGTCGGGCCCAGCTAGATTATCAAGTGATACCTGAGGGCCAGCCTACTTCCCAATTCCTAATCACGATGTGAACCATTAATAAAGTTTGCTTGCCTGTCTGTTTGTTGTTTGGTAAGAAAGTTATCGCGCCTACCTCTTCTATTTTGTTTGATGATGGTTGTTCCTACGCGTTCTCTATTTTTGTTAAACCGAACAGGGCCCTGTTAAGACAAAGATATAAAGACATGATATCTGCCTTTCACTAATTAATTTATATGTTTACTGGAAAATTGGTTTTTACTCGGTTTACTCGTCTCTCAGTCTAAATCTTTTCATCGCCGAGTTTTTTTGCAGGGCATATTACGTTTTTTTCAGAAGATAATTACGATCCTATTTGTGTGTTTTCAGATAAAATATGAGTTAGGACTTAAACATTAATTGCAAAAGCGAGGACCCATTAGGGGGTCTGATCCCAGACTGCTACCCGCTGTTATTCGAATGACAAAAATCAACGATTTTCTATTCAATATCCCATTTTATCTGATCCAAATACCCCGTATCCCATTAATTTTCCCCATAATATCCTGGATCCCGTTAAATTTTTTACCTATAAATATTCCGTATCCCCCCTGTTGTTGGTGGCGCGCGAAGCTTGCCGCGTGTATTGGAGAGAACTTCTGTTCAAAATATTAAGAGTTGATATCGACGTATCGACCCAGCAAAAGGTGAAACTTTGCTTTATCTCTTTTTTTTCTCTTGCATGCCTACCGTGATTCCTTCAAAGTTTGTGTTCCTTATCCACTCTTTGATCAGGCGAACCTCCTCGTATGTTCGATTGTTAAGTCTCTCATACGTCAATCCATCGGCCATGGTAGCATTCAGTGCCAGTGCAATCACCCATGCCACATCAAAGGCGTATGAAGAGTACTTTCTGAGTCTTGGGTCGCTATTTGATTTGACCATCTCACTCCAGAAGCTTTCTGCAGTCTGGAAAATCAGTGAAAACGAAAACTGGTTGGTTAGGTCCAACGGTCGTACAGTAAACACAATGAAAATGTGACAATGTCCATTCGGCCTGCTGGTGTACGAAACTGCTCGACAAGGGGTTTGCGTCCTTGGGGAGATTTAGTTTTTTCCGCGTTCATGATAACAAGTGGTTTGGTGGCAGGTTCATTTGCCCGACATTTAATAACAATATTTAAGAGGATAAAAACAAAAAGTTAATTAGGGTGGCCCTCGTTAACTACTCTTTACAAATGGATTAAAAAATCAATAAAAGGCTAATGTAGCGTCTGCAACGACTGGGAAATTCCAAAACGAGACGAAACAAAACGAGCTCTAGACGTGTCGCGACAAACTAGTGGGTGGGACTACTTTACAGGTCGTCTTCAAAGTTAGACAAGTAAACCACGGAAAACCAAAGTTGACGGTTATCGGCGATTTATTGCATCAAAATAAACGATCGTAAACTGAAATAACAATATGTAACGAATTTCTATCAATTTAGCGGAAAAGTTGCGTAACAAATAGTCAAAACTTATACGAGACAAACTAACGATTAAGAATCGATAACATAACGAAATTGAATAACAATACGTCAAAAAATAGCCAGCGTAAACACTACGCTAAGATACTAAATAAGATCCGATCACAGAAATACACAACAAAAGGACCTGACTAACAGCTCAATGCTTTCGAGCCTAAAAGGTGGGCGTTCACTCTAGTAAAGTTAAGAACATTTTCTAGTATAGACGACTATGAATCAATTAACATTGTACAAATTCGCCCATAGCTGTAAAAACGTAACTTAATCAAAATGACAAAGGTATTCGCATATCGGTCCCGCTTGAGCCAAGGGTTAGGAAATCAAAAAACATCAAGAGTTCAAGGTTGACAAGGCTACGCGAAACGGAACGAAAAACTACTTTAAAGGCTTTTATATGCGCGTGGTGACGCTTAAAGGTCCGATTACAAAACCAATAAAAAAGAAGTAAACATTGTAACTACGTTCGTAACTAAGATAAAGAGACAATTATTAACTAATCATGATTGGTCTGGCTAGTGTCCTTAACAGCTAAAATATTTAAAATACACTGATTTAGATGAATAAAAGGGTAAAAGATTTAAAAGAATGGCTAAAAATTTAAAATATACAAATTTACAAAAACAACCAAAATAACAAAGAAACTAAGAATGTTCAAACTAAATTTTTCTCGGCTATAGCTCCTGAAATCTACGGCCGCCGGCAATGAGTTCCAAGCATGCACTCCTCTGTAGCTCTGTACTCTGTACTCGACCAGCACCAAATTATACTGCTGGAAAAGTGGTGGGATCAAAGAGGGTTGGTAATTTCGGTAGTAGGGAGGCTAAACGCCGGTATGACTCTAACTGGACCCTGAAAACAGCGGACTGGGTTCGAACACTCCCAAGGTTCATTGTGTAGTAGGATAACATTCTTTACCGACATATACAGTGTCACTCACAACCCAGGAGCATAAATGGACAGCAACAACCTGTAAAACGTAACTAAATAGCACCTCTATACTTGGTAACCCATCGAACTGGAAATTATGGTTGTCACGTGATTGTCCGTACACGTACGCGCGACTGTCCGTCCATCCGTTCGTCACTTGCACGAATTTACAAACTTTCAAAGTTTTAGTTTCGTTCATAACTCAGAAAAATACCTCTTTTTGACTTAAAATGGAAAGAAGAAACTTTAAACAATGTTTAGAGGCACCAAATAAGAAATTTACTGGGTAGGGAGACATAAAAACCTTGCTGGATAATTTTTCTTTCCTTCGATGGCCTCAAAGACATAATGAAAAATGCGCTTTCAACCGTGTTTTGATTACAGACTGACGATTTAAGATAGCTTTCAGGATTTCAGAAAACAAACTGATAATGCAAGTATTACTTCGAAGTTGGATTAGATTTTATAAAGGACTGGCAAAGCTACGTCCGATCATGACTGTAAAGCCGTCGGTTAGTGCGCTCGACTCCGGATCGAGCGTTTCGGGTTCGAGTCCTGGCCGGGGACATTGCTTTGTGTTCCTGGGCAAGACATTTTACTCTCACAGTGCCTCCCTCAACCCAGGTGTACAAATGGGTACCGGTGAATTTAATGCTAGGGGTAACCCTGCGATGGACTAGCATCCCATCCAAACGTTACTTCATTACCGTTTTAGCGTGAATAATTAACAATTACTTCCTAGATCCCTGCAGTGGAGGTGGCTAGTGGTAGATAATAGAGACCTTACGCAACAGGACGGCTCAAGGAGAGGACGGCAAAATTTCATTGTGTGACGTGCGTGACTGCTTGCTTCGTAAGCTATTTGACGCCATTTCCGGTTTATCACTGCCGTCCTCTTAGCGTTCACGACGTGAAAACAAGGAGTTTGAAGTTCTGAGGAAAACGTGAGTATTTTTATCCATTTATTTTCATCTTAACCTTTAATTTTTTGGATTGAACGATAGAAACAGTCTACCTTTTTAGTTACCAGCCTTTGTATATATGGAAATAACTTTTTTTAAAACGAAAATGAAGCCTACTTGTAAACGCATGACGAAGTGCTCAGACTGGCTTATTTGTGAAAATTTAATTCTCCTTCTTTCTAAGTTATTTCTCTGTAATTTTACAGTTTTATGGCAGTTTCTGTTTCATCTTTATCGTCCGAATTACAATTCTGGTGTAAACTAATCTTTTTCTGCCTTTGAGAGTTGTTTTCAGCAGTGTAAGTGCGGGATATATTTTTATTTGTTGTAAACCAACTTTGAAATATAAATTACATTTGTACAGTATGTTGCCCTATTTACGGACACTTCCACTCTTACGATTCTGTATTTCGTAGTAAAGATAAAAAGAAATCTGAACGATACGTTTCGAAGACTTGTTGATTAGTCTGCTTTCATTATTTCGTTTCGTGGCTGAGTTGGGCTCCGTTTAGACAGAAAGATTCAAGTTTTTGTCGAGGTATGTAAAAGTTTTCTAATGTGATTCGTATCGCACGTCGAATTACACTGATGACTTCTTCGCTAAAATCGAAAGAAAATGCTTTAAGCTTCGGAAAATAGGTAACTTTTTAAGTGAATCTTTTTTCATTTGACTTTATTAGACGTATTTTGCAATGATCGAAAAGAATAATTCCAAGAAAAAGGGAGTATTTATCTCGAAGCGAATCGATCGTCAGAAATATTAGGGCACCGAATTTGGCCAACTTTTTCCGTAATTACTAAGAAACCAAGCAGGTTTAGGCGATAAAACTTCATGACTTACTTACCAGCAGTGAAAGCTACATTGTGAGTAAATTTCCGCTCGTTAATCAGGGGCGTAATGCTAGGATTTGGGGTCACACTATGTCACGCCCAGGGTACTTACATAGTCCACTGCAGATGTTCACTCCTGAAAATGGAGTATATAACTACCTAGCACTAGAAAAAATTTATGGCATGTTGATTCTTCGGATTCACACTTTTCGCCACCTGGATAAAAAGGTTTGCTTGTTGTTTACTGAAAAAAAATCTCACAAAAGGGGGTCATGGGCACCCCAGGACCCCCCTTGCTATAACTCTGTTAGTGCTCTGTTGAGGTAAGATATTGTGGTTATTGCAAAAAGTGTCCGGAATTATAAGGCCAACATGCTGTACTTCAATCCTCTTCAAAAATAATGCAGTGTGCCTTTCGCAAAAGAAATTCTGATCCCAAAGACCGTTGCATGTGAAGTAATCAACCTCTTATCTTCATTTTATATAATTAAAAACCAAGAATTTCAACATGTTTGTTTCTTCATAACCTAGAACAGAAAGATGGAGTGGAAAACAGAATGTGATCTACTTCTATTGCAAGAAATAGTTGTGTCCGAACCTTACCAGTACAAGGCTTCAACAAGGGAGAGAGGAAAGATATGGGAAGATATCACAGAAAGGTTGAATGCCACTGAAGCATTTGGAAATCGACTTGGACACAAAAGAGCTGTGAGAGACAGGTATGCCCTGTTGGCCAAGAAATTTAAGAAGAGAATGGCAGAAGAGGAAAGTGCGAGTGGAATTTCACCCGAGATGTCAGAAACGGACAAGCTGCTTGACCAGATTATTGAGAGATTTGAGGAGAGCGACAGGGAGGCTTGTGAGAATTCAGAACAGGGCGAGAAAAATAAAGAAAATGACAGAAAAAAAGCAGAAGAGATGAAGAAGCGTTCCATGGAGAAACTTGGAGAGACCAAGAAAAGAAAGGCTGAGGACGGTGAAGTAACACCCAGAAAGAGAGCATCAGGGTCGGAAACCCTTGTGTACTTGAGAGAAAAGGCTGAAAAGGAATTTGACCTGAGGAAAGGAGAACTGGAAGTTAAGAAAGATGAACAATCTGCACAACTACAGATGTTTCAGTTCATGCAACAACAACTACAGCAACAGCAACAACAGCAGCAGCAGCAAATGCAATTACAACAGCAGCAGCAGCAGCTTCAAAATCAACTTCTCATGACACTTATTGAAAAAATTAATAAATAAGTGTATAATTTAAGACATGGATAAGGTTTGTTTTGGGTACACATTTTTATTGGTTCATATCATGCAATTGTTTTATGATTTGATTGAACCACAAACATGAATGTCTGTTGAAATGTGAATCAGTTATTTAATTAATATTAATAATTTGAAGGTTTAAAAAGTAATATTGTACAATGCTTTGAATGTGTCTTCATCCTCTATTGTAACAATTTTTTTTACGGATTTAGACATTAGACTGGTGTTTTCTTTAAACTTCAAATATTCTTTAAGAACAAGTTCACCTTCATAATTTTTAGTCATTCATACACATAAAAGGCTTCTGAACATTGTGATCATTATTTAACACATATTTATACAATAAAATATATATTTCCTTATAAAAACCTTCATCATGTTGTCAATTAAACTTTTCCAATAGGGGAAAAGTTAAAAAAAACTAAGGGAATTAAATACCCTTTAAGTAAGAATTTAGGTTCAGAAAAACCTTCTCTACATACAGGGGAAGGGGCTGAGTGTCTGGGGTACTCTCAATCTGGCAAACCATAGTCTTGCCACACTGAAATTTAAGACAAGTTGAATATCAAACTTTTTTGATGCTCATTTCACTGTTACATCGCAACATTTAACGAAACAGCAAAGCCATTTCATAATCAACTATGGTTCTAAGAACACTCTGCAATTAATTATGCCATTACTTCATATGAACATTATCAGAAGGGGGAAGGGGGGGGGGGGTGCAAAAACTTAACTCCCACAGCAGCAACCTTGTACAACTTTTCCTCAAACAATGAAATAAGAAAAGAAATGCCTGGTAAACGATTTGAAATTCCAGTTTGTTACATTTGTTATTTCTTGAAAAGACTAAACCCACAAATCTGACAGCAAAAAAAATGAAACACCAATGTTTTGCAATTAAATTACAGGAAAACCTGAGAACATTTAAGTTTTTGACATAGCTCAGTTGTGCCCCCAGTCCATAAACTTCCTCAAAACAAATAGAATGGATGCTTCATTTTGTAAAGCCTACAATCAGCATGGCTTAAAAATTCTTCAAACTGACATGTATTAAGCTTAACTAATGGCCAGGGTGGGAGGCGCAGTGGCCTAATGGTTAGTGTGCTGGACTCCAGATTGGGCAGTCCGGGTTGAAGCCCTGGCTGGGGCACTGTGTTGTGTTCTTGGGCAAGATACTTTACTCTCGTAGAGCCTCTCTCCACCCAGGTGTATAAATGGGTATCGGCGAATTTACTGCTTGGGGGTAACCCTGCGATGGACTAGCATCCCATCCGGGGGGGGAGTAGAAATACTCCTAGTCCCTTCATGCTACAGAAACCGAGATCAGCTCCGGCCTGATGGGCCACTAGGCTCGTATACAGACTTTCTTTTTTACTGATGACCAGGGGGTAACTCTCCTGGGTAACTCCCATATGAAAGGAATAAGGCTGCTTGTCTGTAATAAACCATGTCCTTAAAGAAGACAAATCCGGATGTTGCTTGAACTTAATTTGATCTTTGTTTGCAATCCTAAAAAATAGCTGAAAATATTTGTGGTTTATCACCAATTGAGACAACATCCAAGACTTGCACCCTACTGTACATGCAAGTGAGATGACAAGCATTCCAATCAATTTCATATGGGAGTCCCCAGGTACTGATTGATTAAAAATAATATCTTAAATAAAGTAACCCTGTAATGAAGGCGGTTCGACACCAAAGAACGAGGAAGTATTTGACCCATAAAGACATGAGTGGGCATTTCTTAATAAGGCACAAATAATATACATTTTGCCTACGGCACTGAGTCCAACTTTGAGATCCCTTTTGAAATCTAAAAAAGTAAAGTATTGCAAAATGTCTCCAAATACCCACTCCACAGCTGTTCTTACTTTACTCATGGACAAATTATATTGTTGCTGCTGCGGTGTTAAGGCATTGCCTTTAAATGGTCCCTGAAGGTGGACTCTCAGTGGGTATGCAGGGTCCCCATACACACAGAGTGGTTGGCCAGTTGGGGAAACACAGTGGTTTTCTAACATCGGTAGAAGGCCAGACATCGCCAACATCCCACTGTCGTGTCTTCTTCCCTCGACGGGACCAAAAAGGTTTGCGATAAGTCCATTGGGCGCAACAACACTCTGAAACTTAATTGCGTGGACTCTTTTGTGCCCATTGTAAAGTACTCTTTGATTTTCGCCAGGCCTACAGACTGGTCGAACCGTCCCATCTATAAATCCCCAACAGTTGTCAAGGGCCGCTCCTTTCCGGTAGATTGCTTCAGAGAATTGAGCCAGTTGTGCTTGAGACAGCCACGGTTGGTTCAGACGTGAGAGTAAACGTCCAAACTGCACATGAAGCAAATCCATCGCTTCTCCCACCACCATGCTCAACTGGGGAACAGGTCTTCCGAAACGCGGTACAAGGTCTTCGTATCTACACGGATACGCAAATCGACGTAAAAGCATACACAGTGCTTCATCGCTGTACACGGAAAAACGATTTGGGCAAGTGATTTTGTCCGGAAGATTAAACACATCGACTAAAGCGTATATGTCATGTTTCAAAAAGCGAAATTCGCTTTTGCACTCGTCGTCGGAAAGACTGTCAAGATCAAATTTGTCGTATTTCCAGTACGGGATTTCGAGGTTCTTCGAAGTGTTCACATCGTAAAGCAACAGTAGTTCTTCGTCATCAATCAAATTCAGGTCATTAGCGAGTAAAAATGCTTCTCTTGCTTCCCTAAATGTAGCCATTTTAGCTTCAAGTCATCTCCATGTCGTGTTGTGTTGCGTAAGGTTTGTTTACGTTTAGGACGGCAACATCATTGCTCGCGTGCTCAGCCCAGTCCTCGCGCGATCTGAGGTCGCCGTCCACATCGAACCGTCCTGTTGCGTAAGGTCTCTATTATATCAATCACACAGACTTTATTAGGTCAGAAGACTGCAAGACTTCCCAAGTAAATTACCACGCAAAATGCGCAGCCGTGCAAGAAAAATTTCATGATTCATCAGGTGATCAACAGGAAAAATCAAACGTGTTTCGTGTGGTTAGAGAAATTAAAAAAAACATTAAGCACAAAGGAAAAAGTGGTTAATTCGTCGATCTATCAAGAGAATATGTTCAGTTTAGTATTAAGAGAGCCTGCCTGTAAAAATCAGACAAATTCATAATTTCGCTGCAAGGGTCGAAAATTCGATTTCGCTGATATTTTTACGGTAGATAGCCTAGGGCATGACAAAAGCTACTGGGTAGTTTTTTTTGGCAAAATATCTTTTTTTTCAAAGAAAAATGCAAATTACCAAGTTCCGTTAAAATCGTCATTTGACGCACCATTTTTATTAAATAATTTAGAGAACGTCGCATGCAAAACCACATTAATCTTTCGTCTTTAAAACACTCAAATAGTTTTGTGCAATGCTTAAATACGTGCTTAGTTGATTTAGGGGAATGTTGCGGTGTCTTTTTGGGTGCAAAATAATTAAATTTCGAAGACATGTATTTCATTCACTTTAAAGTAAGTAGTAATGCACGGTTATATGGGCCGTAACCAATCAGGAGCCGAGAAAGACAATAGGCTATTGTTTAGAGAACAATGTATTCTATTATTTTCCAAATCCAGGATGGCCGCTACAAATTTCAGCCAATCAGGCGCCGAATTGAAAATTCAAGATGGCGGCGCTCACGAGACGAAAAGTCGGCCATGATGGGAAACAGCCCAATAGCCTCGACGGAGGACTGTTATCGGTCCCACGGATTTCCATGGTGACACAATCGTTAAAAAATCGATAAACAATACTTCCAGTGTCCTGCTCACACACAAGATACGTCCACCCAGTCTGCCACCATCTTGAAGACTGACAGACTTGGGTTCGAAGTCTGACTATAGGGAGGCTGTCCCAAAGCATCATGGGACAACCACCTCATCGGTATCCAACCAGAGGAAAGAAATCAGAATGGATTAAAGTACTTACAGTTGGGCTTCCCCAGTCTCCCTCTTTTAAGGCAAATCAAGAATAAATCAATAAACAGATACTTACAGTGTCTTGCCCAAAAACAACATAAGTTCACCCGGTCTGCCACCATCTTGAAGACTGAGTGACGTGGGCTCGATGTCTGACTATAGGGAGGCTGTCCCAAAGTATCATGGGGCAATGACCTCATCGGTATCCAACCAGAGGAAAGAAATCAGAATAAATTAAAGTACTTAGAGTTGGGCTTCCCCAGTCTCCTTCTCTTAAGGAGAGCGTTAAACCAAACATCACACAATGTCAAATGTAACGAACTTTAAAATCAAAACGTTTGTGTTAACGTTACAAGATATGACGTCATTAACCTCGTTGCAATGTTGATCGAGTAAAAACGACTGGTTCCTATCGTCTTCACATAATTTCAGAATTAAGAATTTCCCAATTTTTAGAATTCAAGCTAAATTTATGTCAGACTGAATCTTACTCTTTGGAAAAACATCAATCAAAAGAACTTCGAAATAAAAATTGTCAAGTTCCATTATCATATCCTCAGTTTGTTCAATAGCACGTTGATAGTCTCCCATCAACTCCACCACCGTGTCTTCTCGTCTGCATTGTTCGTTCCTGCGAGCTAAATCGAGCCATTGTCTCTTCCTCGCACCCATTTCCTTGCTAAGTTCTGTAATTATTTTATGCATTCTCTCTTCTTTCAACATTCTCTCTATCTTCCTTTTGATTCCATTCTCATTATTTCTTCTTCTTCTCTCCACAATTGTAATTACCATTGCGGAATCCACCATTGGCGGTGGTGTACCATCAACTAAAGAGATGTTGGGAAGAGAGCGATCTCTCTCATTTTCCAAAAGCGCTTGTGAAATTAAAGCATCGAGCTCTTTGTCACACTTTATCGTCAATTTCAATTGTCATACTTGGAGTAAAAATACTGAAGTATTTATAACCTTCGGCGCTCAGCGCTTAATCAAATTACCATATGCTTTGTTGTCCCTATGCTTATTCAGAACACCACGCGCTTTGATGCATTAATGAATGGGCTGTACCTACCACCCCTTGAAGTGTTTCGGTGAGACTGGGAAGGATTCGTATGGTTTTTATTCTTGTTTTTAGTTGATTCGTAGGAGTTTAAGAGGCAAAGAATCGATTTTTTACTTATTGAATTGTTTTAGGCCTGTAAATGTTATCTGAACATTTTACGCAGCGCTTAATCAAATCGCCGTGTGCTTTGTTGTCCCTATTGTTATTCAGAATACCGCACGCTTTGATGTATCAATGAATGGGCTGTACCTACCATCCCTCAAAGTGTTTTGGTGAGACTGGGAAGGATTCGTATCTTTTTGCTTGAAGTAAAGGTCTAACCTCATTTACAGACACTACAGACTAATCGCTTCAAATAAAACAGCCGCTCGAATTAAAAGCAGTTTTCGACGCAAACAAAATCATTTACATCAAACATAGTCCTTTCCTCCAAGAGCGTTGTACATCTCTTGATCCCTCATCTTCTGAACGAAACATGCTCTTATCGTGCCGTTATGTTCAGGGACTCTTCACGTGTAAAGACAATAGAATCTTTACTTCAAATGAATTAAGGCAGTTAAAGCATTATTTTTATCTTTGGTGATTTGTTTGATCGTTAAGATCGTGAAAGAAACGGAAAACATATGGGGGAATATGGAGTTGAGTGATCAAGAGATGTACAACGCTTGTGGAGGAAAGGACTATGTTTGGTGTAAGTTATTTTGTCAGCCAGCAGTAAAGTTGTTTTCTGTTTAAACTACGTCCGATGTACATCTCCAACTGTAAACGTACTTAGTAGTGTAGCACGCTCATAGGGGCCGTAGCCAATCAGCGTGCAGCAAAAAATGACGTGGCACTCTCTCGACCAATCAGATTGCAGCATTTGCTATTTTTGTGTACAAGTCAGCGGTAATTAGCAATAAAAATACTACGTCACAGGTCAAATAAGGGTCGTCAGCTGCTGGCGCGAATCAAGGTCAAAGTTCAGGGGTGGTCGAGCTCGCGCGCGTCAAGGTCAAAGGTCAGGGGTAGTCGAGCTCGCGCGCGCCAAGGTCAAGGTTCAGGGGTAGTCGTCAGCTGCGCGCGCGTCAAGGATTTTTTGAGGAGTGCGTAGCGAGTAAAAGGTCTCAATTGACACGATTTAAATGTGAATGTTTTTTCATTATAAACTAACAAATGTTTTTATACATTTGAGAAACGACGGATCTAATGTGAACAAATGTTTTGTAATTAACAAAATGTGAAATAATGGTTTTACATTTGAGAAACTTGGGATCATTGTCCGTGGATCAGCTGGGCTTCGGCGATTCCTCGGGGTGGTTCGTCGATCCATTGAAAAAACTTGCAGGTGCGCTTGGGGCACTTGAGATAGAGTCGGCCTGGGTTATTGACCGAGAGTGAGGTGGTCAATACCAGGGACTTGTTGCACAGACAACGGAAACGGGCTGGGTCTATTTTCTTGTAGCAGGGGTGGGTCTGTTCGGCAACGCGTTGCAAGTAAGCGCTCACTTCACTGGCTCCGCAGGTCACATAACACTTGGTGAAGAATCTGGAAGAGGGGCACCGGTAATACTCCCAGGTACTACCGTCGGGGGTTTGCACACTCCCGAAATGCATGGGTGCCCAACAACGCGGGCAGGTGTGATCTTGTTTTTTTAGTTGGTCCAAGAACTGATCGGGGTTAAACTCCTCCAACACTTGCACTTCGTCACCAAAGTCGGCCAAGTTGGAAAACAGCCCACCAGCCTCGACGGAAGACTGGGATCGGTGTCACGGATTTCCATGGCGACACAAATCACGCCAGGTTCACGCAAAAATTGTCATGCAACTTCAAACTCGATACTTACAGTGTCCTGTGGTCCTAAACGACAGAGGTCCGGTATTTAAAAACCAAACATCACACATTGTCAAATGTAACGAACTTTAATATCAACACTTTTTGGCTAACATTAAAAGATATGACGTCATTGCCATGTTGATCGAGTAAAAAGACCGGTTTCTATCGTCATCACACAATTTTTCAAATGAACTTTAATGTCCAAAACGTTTGCGCTAAAATTACAGAAAGCTGGTCATTGTGTCTCAAATAAGATAGCACTATCGAAAGAAATGGAACAGAAATAATTTTATCCAGCGTGAATGCAATCTTTGACGAGTAACGAATAATAAGCGAAGACAAAAATTTATAGGCTAAAAGGTGAGAAGAAAAAACTAGAATTGAAATGCTTCAAGTGAAAATGAATTGCTAATGGCAGATTGCAATAAAATCTAAACTCCTTGATCTCGACTGTTCCCTTGAGAAAAGCATCATTCAGAGGAATCTTGAACAAACAAAAGGCATTTTGGGCGACCATTGAAGCGGAATTAACATAATTAGTCAGAGATGAAACATGGAATAAATTAAAACCTGAAATCATGATAGACTGTATCTTAACCCTTGAGAGTAAAATCAAAGGAATTTCAAACAAACGTTTCGCGCTTGAAGTAAAGATTTAACTTCATTTACAAACACTGCAAATCGCTCCTAATTCAACAATTATTGTTGTCTAAGCGGGTTTCCAATAGCGCCAAAATAAATCACTTACATCAAACATAGTCCTTTCCTTCAAAGCGTCACACAACTAGCAATCGCTCAACTCCATAACCACGAGGACAGGAAAGAATGTTACGCTTAGAAAAGAAGACGTGTGCTGAACGTTGTCACAAATAAAATGAATTCTATGAAGACCGATTGACTTATAAACTCGTAAAACAAAACAAAAACGAAAACAAAGAGTCTGAGTCTTTGCAACGTTTATTGAATAATGATAATAAAAATAATAACATGAACTCCGAAAAAGAATTGATTACAATGTTTAACTCTTTAGGTCTTGACCGTCGGTATTCCACAAAGTGTTGGGAACTAAACTCGTTTCCAGTTTCACAGACTGTTGGTCCCTGGCCCCAAAACGCACGATATTCTGCCCTAGTTTTCTTTGCTTTTGGTGATGAAGTCTTTGCTTGATCCGTTCCTTAGTCTTGGCATAATAGCTTCTCCAATACTCGTTGATCCGTTCCCTGTTGTTTTTACAGTATTGTCTTCGGTAATTTCTGATGTGCTCCTTGTTCTGTTGACAATAGGCTCTGTGGCTGCTGGCGAGTCGTTCCTTGTTGTTTTCATACCATCTTTTACGACACCACCCCCACCTCATCCACTACCACCACCACATTTACGGCCACCACATCCACCACCACCGCCACCACCACCACCGACACCACCACCACGGCCACCACCACCACCACCACCGCCACCACCACCACCACCACCGCCACCACCACCACGGCCACCGCCACCATCGCCACCACATTTACCACCACCACCACATCCACCACCACATCCACCACCACATCCACCACCACATCCACCACCACATCCACCACCACATCCACCACCACCTACACCACCACCACCACATTCACCACCACCGCCACCACCGACACCACCACCACATTCACCACCACCACCACATTCACCACTACCACATTCACCACCACCACCACTTTACCACCACCACCACCACATGCACCATCACCACCTCCTATATCACCCCGACGTGTACCACCACCGTCGCATCCACCACATTCACCAGCACAGCCACATCCACCACCTACACCACCACCACATTTACCACCACCACCACCTACACCACTACCACATTTACCACCACATCCACCTCTACCGCCACCACCACCACATTCACCACCACCACAGCCACATCCACCACATTTACCACCACCACCGCCACATCCACCACATTCACCACCACCACATCCACCACCTACACCACCACCACCGCATCCACCACCACCACCATCTTCACCACTACCACATTTACCACCGCCACCACCACAACACCCCCCACCACCACCACATTTACCACCGCGACGACCACCGCCACATCCATTACCTACACCACCACCACCGCATCCACCACCACCACATCCACCACCACCGCCACATCCACCACCACCACCACATCCACCACCACCACCACATCCACCACATCCACCACCACCACATCCATTACCTGCACCACCACCACATTCACCATCACCACCACCACCACCACTGCCACCACCACTACCACCGCCACCACCTCCACCATACTCGTCAACTCGATCATTAATCATGTATAAAACTAAAGCATTAACTGCCTCAATTCATTTTGAGTCAAACTAGCAAGGAGTCACGTCCCTTTATTGTCGATATTGTCATAGACTATTCTCTCGTGCAGACAGTAGAATTCGTAACGAAAAACATAGTTGTCAAAGCAGTGGATCAGAAAAGACACGAGATGTCCCAAATATCACATTTCCTACCGAAAAGCACCATGGGATCCCTAGTAGAATAGAAATGGGAGAAGCGTTTCGGTTCAAGACACCCTCCAGTATTTTGATCGTGGGCCCTTCTGGTTGTGGCAAGACTTGTTTTACCGAATCGTTACTCTTGGATCACTTGGAAGAATTGTTTGTAAACCCTCCCATGACGATTCATTATTGCTACGGGGCGTGGCAAGACGGATTTAGAGACATGGAAGACGCTGGTGTGCAATTTCACGAAGGGATTCCAGAGTCAGACCATCTCAAGTCATGGTTTCCGAAGGGTGGATTACATGTACTGGACGATCTGATGGCAGAGGGAGGTGAGGACAAAGCGTTGCTAGACTTATTCACCAAACACTGTCATCATCAAAATATCAGCGTGTTGTACTTGTGCCAAGACATGTTTCCACCAGGGAAATACGCCAAGAGTATTTCCAGGAACGCCCACTACATCGTAGCCTTCAAAAATCCAAGAGATCAATTAGGGATGAAGAATTTACTGCTTCAAGCTTTTCCCACTTGCTGGCAAGACATGATGGACGCGTATCAAAAAGTGACCGAACGACCGTTTGGGTACACGGTCCTGGATTTACATCCCGCCAGTGATGACAGGAAACGCGTGTTTAGTCACCTCATGACGCACGAAGGATACCCGCGCTGGCATCGAAGAAAGAGAGAGGATGTCTGATCAGTGCCCAAAATGGTATATTAAACATCAGTTTAATCGACTCGGCTCATTTGAAGTACGTTGTCTTGGGTGAAGGTCGACGAGAATCATGGATGATCGTTCAACAGATATTTTTGGCCCCGTGGAAGATAACAATGATGAGAACGTTGAAGAGGAAGACGAGGTGGATGAAGAGGAGCCTGAAGAGGAATAGGAAGAAGATGAGGATAGTACCAGCTCCGAAGAGGAAGAAGAAGCGGACGACGATGAACCAGATCCGTGGAGTCCGCTACGTCAAAACGTCGGGGAAGACGTCAAAGAAACCTACCTGAAGGAAGTCCAGCAGTTCCTGGATAAGGGAAAATCCCAAAACTATGCCGAAAATGCTGCTTTCAACGTCCTATTACCTGTAAGTAGAAGAAGGCTACGAAGGACTTACTTAGAGCGTCTAAAATGGACTCACCGTATCAAACACGACGCAATACACCGTAAAGTCATGAAGACTCTTCGACGCTTTATTGAGGAAGACGACATGGATTTTGACGAAGCGGCCGAGTCGGCAGTGGCAAAACGAAAATTCCTGCTAAACAGACTAATGCGGAAGAAGTTACTCCCCGACGATGATGACAAAGAGGAAGTAGAAGAAGAGATTAAGACCTGAATTAGCCATGTGACTCTTATAAGAGTGTGTGATTCCAGAGTTTTAGTCATTATTTGTAAGACGCTACACATGCAAGATGAATTGCTCCAATCAACTGTCAGGGAATGACCAGAGGGTTGTCTGTAAAAAGGCCTACCACAAAAAATATTATGCCAAGAACAAACAGCGAATCCTGGCCTAACAAAAGAGATATCGTGCAGAGAACGTCGGGATTCTCAAAACCCGTCGTAAAAGGTGGTATGAAAACAACAAGGAACGACTCGCCAGCAGCCACAGAGCCTATTGTCAACAGAACAAGGAGCACATCAGAAATTATCGAAGACAATACTGTAAAAACAACAGGGAACGGATCAACGAGTATTGGAGAAGTTATTATGCCAAGAATAAGGAACGGATCAAGCAAAGACTTCATCATCAAAAGCAAAGAAAACTAGGGCAGAATATCGTGCGTTTTGGGGCCAGGGACCAACAGCCTGTGAAACTGGAAACGAGTTTAGTTCCCAACACTTTGTGGAATACCGACGGTCAAGACCTAAAGAGTTAAACATTGTAATCAATTCTTTTTCGGAGTTCATGTTATTATTTTTATTATCATTATTCAATAAATGTTGCAAAGACTCAGACTCTTTGTTTTCGTTTTTGTTTTGTTTTACGAGTTTATAAGTCAATCGGTCTTCATAGAATTCATTTTACTTGTGACAACGTTCAACACACGTCTTCTTTTCTAAGCGTAACATTCTTTCCTGTCCTCGTGGCTATGGAGTTGAGTGATTGCTAGTTCACGTAGGGGCCAAACCACCCCCCAAATGTTTCGTCAGTTCTTGGGTATTTCACTTTATTTCACATTACTTAAAAAGTATTGACTCTTTCGGTACGAAACTTGGCAGATGAGCAGGAGACCTATTGCCAATTATATTTACGTGAAAAATGTCAGTAAATGTCAAAGTTGTGACGTCACAGTGATAACGTCATGTTTTTGCCACTTTTAAAGTTTTTAATATGCATATTTTTTACAATGTGTTCGAAAGAGCACATCAAGGGGAGTTGAAATCTGAAAAAAATTCGTCCATATCACCAAAATTAAATGAAATATGGCATTTTTAAATATGAAAAATAACTCTGCAAAATATGGGGTCCCCCCTTGAGAAAAATCCCCAAATTGGAGCCGTAATTTTGTTCCAGCAAATGCAGCTATGTTGCACATGTGATGTGCCAGATGACTAAAGCAAAAATAAAGAAGAAACTCGGAACAAAAAATTATCCCTGTAGTGTTATTGCGTTAAAATTAGTTTTGTTACGTCATAACCTGTGACGTCACCCGTTTTTTTACTGTTAATACCATCCTAGCAAAGCCGAAAATCAAATTTCTAAAACCATACGATTTTTGACAACATCACGCTTTCTATTTTTCTAGATTATTGGCCCTCCTAGAATAAAATTGAAAAAAATAAACCAGAGAGACTGACTTAAGAAAGACAGTATGGTTAAGCAAATTCCGGGGGGGACAACAAAAAATATTTAACTTACCATATCTCGAAAAATAATCATCATAGCAAAAAACGGTTTCCGACATTTTACTCCTCAAGTCAAGGCCTTTCCAATGACATAATATTTTTTATCAGATTTAACAAAAAATTATAGCACGTTTTGGTGACGTCATCAATTATGACGTCATGATCTAAGATTTTGTCACAACTTTCAAATTGAAATAAACTGGACAACAAAGAAAGCTCATCTGCCAAACTTGGTTCAGAAATATATAAACCAGGCAAATATAGCCTTCATGAAACATTAGGGGGGTGGTTTGGCCCCTACGTGGTTGTGTGACGCTTTGAAGGAAAGGACTATGTTTGATGTAAGTGATTTATTTTGGCGCTATTGGAAACCCGCTTAGACAACTATAATTGTTGAATTAGGAGCGATTTGCAGTGTTTGTAAATGAAGTTAAATCTTTACTTCAAGCGCGAAACGTTTGTTTGAAATTCCTTTGATTTTACTCTCAAGGGTTAAGATACAGTCTATCATGATTTCAGGTTTTAATTTATTCCATGTTTCATCTCTGACTAATTATGTTAATTCCGCTTCAATGGTCGCCCAAAATGCCTTTTGTTTGTTCAAGATTCCTTTGAATGATGTTTTTCTCAAGGGAACAGTCGAGATCAAGGAGTTTAGATTTTATTGCAATCTGCCATTAGCAATTCATTTTCACTTGAAGCATTTCAATTCTAGTTTTTTCTTCTCACCTTTTAGCCTATAAATTTTTGTCTTCGCTTATTATTCGTTACTCGTCAAAGATTGCATTCACGCTGGATAAAATTATTTCTGTTCCATTTCTTTCGATAGTGCTATCTTATTTGAGACACAATGGCCAGCTTTCTGTAATTTTAGCGCAAACGTTTTGGACATTAAAGTTCATTTGAAAAATTGTGTGATGACGATAGAAACCGGTCTTTTTACTCGATCAACATGGCAATGACGTCATATCTTTTAATGTTAGCCAAAAAGTGTTGATATTAAAGTTCGTGACATTTGACAGTGTGTGATGTTTGGCTTTTAAATACCGGACCTCTGTCGTTTAGGACCACAGGACACTGTAAGTATCGAGTTTGAAGTTGCATGACAATTTTTGCGTGAACCTGGCGTGATTTGTGTCGCCATGGAAATCCGTGAGACCGATCCCAGTCCTCCGTCGAGGCTGGTGGGTTGTTTTCCAACATGGCCGACTTTGGTGACGAAGTGGAAGTGTTGGAGGAGTTTAACCCCGATCAGTTCTTGGACCAACTAAAAAAACAAGATCACACCTGCCCGCGTTGTTGGGCACCCATGCATTTCGGGAGTGTGCAAACCCCCGACGGTAGTACCTGGGAGTATTACCGGTGCCCCTCTTCCAGATTCTTCACCAAGTGTTATGTGACCTGCGGAGCCAGTGAAGTGAGCGCCTACTTGCAACGCATTGCCGAACAGACCCACCCCTGCTACAAGAAAATAGACCCAGCCCGTTTCCGTTGTCTGTGCAACAAGTCCCTGGTATTGGCCACCTCACACTCGGTCAATAACCCAGGCCGACTCTATCTCAAGTGCCCCAAGCGCACCTGCAAGTTTTTTCAATGGATCGACGAACCACCCCGAGGAATCGCCGAAGCCCAGCTGATCCACGGACAATGATCCCAAGTTTCTCAAATGTAAAACCATTATTTCACATTTTGTTAATTAAAAAACATTTATTCACATTAGATCCGAAGCCCGCCTGATCAACGGACAATGATCCGACGTTTCTCAATTGTAAAAACATTTGTTAGTTTATAATTAAAAAACATTCGCATTTAAATCGTGTCAATTGAGATCTTTTACTTGCTACGCACTCCTGAAAAAAAAAATTGACGCGCGCGCGCAGCTGACGGCTACCCCTGAACTTTGACCTTGACGCGCGCGAGCTCGACTACCCCTGAACTTTGACCGCGCGCCAGCAGCTGACGACTACGGCACTTCTCAAAAAAAAAAAAAATAGACCTTTGTGCGCTCGAAGCGCCTTGGCGCACAAGCACACCATTTTTTCAGCGCGATGCTCATTGGTCCCTTTTCAACCATTAAAAATTGCTCACACCATCATAAAAACTCATTTGCCGCTACATGACAACAGCGCCACCACTACTCTTTTAATCACCACTCACCACTATCGCTGATGACCCTTATTTGGACATCAACCTGTGACGTCATCGATTTTGTTCAAATGCGCGCTCTTGGATTTTCAAATTTAGAAGAATGTACGAGATTTTTTGGGTCACGTGGTATAATCCCTGCACGCTGATTGGCTAGGCCCTGTATAAGCGTCCTACACTACGGTATTTGATGGTCGAACACCATGGATCTGTGATCATCTTTCGGCGCATTTGATCGCCACTACATCTAAGTCAAAAACGGCTGAGTCATTCGTAGATAGTTGCTTACTTTGCACTACACTAAAATACAAATACGTTTGATACAACTGCGGAGGGTGTAATCTGCAGGTTGCAGGTTGCAGGTCGCAGGTTGAAGGTCGAATAAAGATAGTAATAATGAGTGTAAATAAATACATAAACAAATAAATAAATAAATAAATACCGGATGTTAAAATTTAAAATTCCCAGAAGTGTTTTATTGGCAAGACTGTCTTGTAGTAGTTAATGATCAACTCTCCACTGGTGTTTATATTGGTGCTGTGACGTTCATCAGCAAAGTAATCTTAATTTACACGAGTATCCGGGTAATTTAATTAACTTTATGCTAATTATTTTTGAGATCATTAGGGCTACAACAGCAACAATTATTATCGTGAACTTGAATTTTCAGTTGCCGAACATTGCAAGGTTAAGCTTGTAAGAAGTCTAAGTTCTAAGGTAATCAAAGTAGTGCAGAATTTGTTTTAAAAGTAATTAGAATGTCTAGAATGTAATAAACCTTGATACTAAAGTTCACGTTTATGGTTAAGTCTTATCTTATCTTCGCGGTTCAGTGTATATGCAAGCCTTTATGTGGACCAATCAAATTTATTGTGTATTGTCCACGAACCAATCAAATGGGACACGATAACTCTGCTTGCTTAACCATAAACTCAGCACTATTTCGGAACTATCTGTGGAACTATCTTTGGGTGAAGGACATTCATAGTCTGTATGTACATTCATAAGTGCATAAGTGTTTAAGTGTTTATACTCCCTCAAGTTTGCTGTGATTCCTGCAATTATTATTATTATTATTGTTATTATCATTATTATTATCATTATTATTGTTATTATTATTATTATATTGGACCTGTAACCTGCAACCTGCAACCTGCAAATTACACCCTCCGATACAGCTGTTAATCGATTGCTGCTTGAATCCTTGAATCCTTTCAGCGGTTTCCTTATTTGCTCGCCACGTAATGCTGTCATCCCATTTTGGGGGGTAGGGGTAGGACAAGTTTCTATCCTAAGACTTTGAGCCATGGGGAGCGAGCACACAATCTTGTTGAGTAGAAAGAGATTAAATAAAGGAATGAAAAGAATAAATAGTGCAATTTTTTTGGTTCACATATAATACAGTGGAACCCCTGTAAAGCGGCCACCCTCGGGGAAAGAGGAGGTACCCGCTTAATATAAGTTGGCCGCTAAATAAAGATTAGTGTACCGGGTTAATTTCTTAGTGAACATGGAGTCACGTGAAGACAATCATGATATCAAGAAACATGTGTTTGAATTATCACTCGTCACCTTCAATTTTGGACTGTTATCTGCAATCGCCTTTTCCAAACTAAAGTTTTGAACTTTTGGGTGGCCGCGGCCGTTTAATAGGGGTAAAGACAATAAAAAAAACCCACATCGGGACGACCAGAAGGTGACCGCGGCCGCTTAATAGAGATGGCCGGTAAAAATAGAATTTCACTGTGTCCACGAAACCAAACCAACACAAAACGAAATCGTAAGATGTTTTTACAACTTGGCCGAGTTTGTTTTCGAATACTTTTACCACAGTCAGAGAGTTTTAGCCTCTTTTGTAAAGTTTTTTTTTTCTGAAGTCGCTTTTCGCAACATGATCGTACCCTAGTCCCTAGCCTGCAGAACAGGCGTATTTTTTTTGCGTATTTTGGGCGAAGAGGCTAAAGCGAGGCGAGCGCGAAGCGCGAGTCTCACGCGAGGGGAAAAGCGCTCTTCCTCTCTTCCCCTCTACCCCTCTTCCCCTCTTCTCCTCCTCTCTCTTCCCCTCGCGCGTGACTCGCGCTTCGCGCTCGCCTCGCTTTCGCCTCTGTTCGCCTAAAATACGCAAAAAATGACGCCTGTTCTGCAGGCTACCTAATACCAAACGCGTCATCCAGCGCGCTCGCACTCCCCTCCCTCTCCCACACATGCTTTTTTGACACTACAAAGCTTCACAAACCCCTCTCCTGGTTTGCAGTTTTTCGTAGTGTTCGATGACGCCCGATCTCCGCACGGAAACAAAATTAACACCAGAAGCGTTTTAAAGAGATTCCGTGATAACAATTGGGAGCTGAGAAAGGATTTTTTAAAGACTTGTCATGTCAGAAAACATGTGTTGGAGAGAAGGGAGAGCGCGCGCGCGCGCTGGATGACGCGTATGGTACCTCACCCTACTTGTACGAACGAACCAATTTTGCGTAAGATTACTTCTGACTCCTTCTTTCCCCACCCTCTTTCACCTTTTAGTAACGGTCATTTGCCTTTACATGGGCGGAAATATCTCCTTGCACCTGCTGCTAGACCCCCCCCGCGGGGGTGGGTGGGGGGGGGGTGGGTTAGTTCCTATATAAAAATGACCGGGATGCTCTTCGTAGGGGTTAAAAACGCGGTTTTAGTACCTCTTAGGTTGTTCAGCGTCAAAATGTCTACAGCGGGAGAGATCTTTTAGGGTACTGAGCCAAAAAAATATGACAGGAGATTATGTGTTATGTAAGAATTAGTACCCTAGTGACAGCATTGCGTGACAATAAGATAACGGACGGCTGCAAAGATTGTACGCCGACACGCTTTATAGCAGCATGCAACGGTCAGCAATCGATCAAAAGTAATATTTTGGTGCAGTGCTAAGCAAGCAACTGTCTGACTTAGCCGTTTTTGACTTGGATGTAGTGGTAATCATATGCGCCGAAAGATGATCACAGATTCATGGTATTCGACCATTAAATGCGTTGACAGTTGGCGATGTACATCGAACGTAGTTTAAACAGAAAACGGGAGGTATATTTTGCAGGTTGCAGGTTACAGTTTGCAGGTTGAAATTTAATTATAACTGGAAAACCGCTGGCACGAAAAAGAATTAATAACCTATATACTCGTCAGGGGTTCTGACATAAGGTAGTTCGTCTCTTTCACATAGTGAAAACACGATCGATCCGCTATACATGTAAGTATTTATCGATCGACACGCCGAGACCAGTGAAATCTCTTCAAAGCCATTTGGATGGCCGCTCCACAGATGTTTCCACCGATTCCAGATTTGGCTCGGGTCTTCCCTCAAATGAAGCAAATAAATAAAGAAATAAAATAATATGAGATTTTAACCGACGGAATATAATAGCACAAGCTCAGTATGCTTTCATTTTGGTACTCACAGCGAAGAAACCAAATTCAGCAGATATTTCAGATGATATTTCAGATGTTTCTTCAAAAACAATCATCCATTGCAGGCTCAAAATCAGGGGAATATACTCTCCTCCCATCGCTTCGGCCGGTTTGGCACTTAGGCGGAAGCCACCTTTCTGAGTGATTGTAAACAGCGTCATGTAACAGTCACGGTAAGTCTACCACCTGTACGTTTCTTTTAAGTGCCAGCGGTTTTCCAGTTATAATTAAATTTCAACCTGCAACCTGCAAAATATGCCTGCCGAACAGAAAACAACTGCAAAAAGTGAAGAATGATCATCGCAGTAAATTTTACAATTTAAGCAATTGGAAGGACGAAGCCTGAAAAAAAAAAAAAAAAATCAGGGCTTCAACAGGATTCGAACCCGTGACCTCCGCGATACCGGTGCGATGCTCTACCAACTTCTTCTTTCCAATTGCTTAAATTGGAAAATTTACTGCGATAATCATTCTTCACCTTCATCTACAACCGCAGTTCAAGTATGAATTATTTCATATATACTTCACATCACTTCACTCCTTACGGGAAGATATGAACTCAATTAATTGACCTCGCTCCCAATGTGTGGCTTCATAGTTCAGTTGGTAGAGCATCGCACCGGTGTCGCGGAGGTCACGGGTTCGAATCCCGTTGAAGCCCTGATTTTTTTTTTTTTTCAGGCTTCGTCCTTCCAATTGCTTAAATTGGAAAATTTACTGCGATGATGATTCTTCACTTTCATCTAAAACCGCAGTTCAAGTATGAATTATTTCATATATACTTCACATCAGAAAACAACTATGACGAATGGTGAGAGAAACACGTTAAATCGGCTTTTGGACCTGCGTTTTTTTAGCAAACAAGGTTAGAGCATTTCGAAATTATTAGGTCTGTGTCTATTTCAGCTTAATGTAGGTCAAGAAATGTGTCGCATGCTAAAATATATGTCTAACCCGTAAATTGAAATTTGACGACGGTAGGTCAAATATTTGCATTTTTAACGTATTTTGAAAAGCTCTTGCGTCGCTCACAATCATTTGCCCGAAGAAATTTTTACAGAAATCTGTAGACCATCCTTCCACAATTCAACCACCAGAAGCTTGATTCATTTGAACGTTTCGCACATGGTGAAAATTAATTATATTTACGAAGTACTTTTAAGTAAATGAAATACATGTCTTCGAAATTCAATTATTTTGCACCCAGAAAGACAACGCAACACTCCCCTAAATCAACCCAGTACACATTTAAGCATTGCACAAAACTATCTGAGTGTTTTAAAGACGAAAGATTCATGTGGTTTTGCATACGACACTCTCGAACATGTTTTATAAAATGGCACGTCAAATGAAGATTTTAACGGAATTTGGTAATTTACAGTTTTCTTTGAAGTAAAAGGCTATTTTGCCAAAAAAGCTACCAGTAGCTTTTGTCATGCCGTAGCCTATCTACCATAAAAATACGAGCGAAATCGAATTTTCGACCCTTGCCGAGTTATTATCATATTTAAGGACAGGGACTCTTAGCAACTTGTGCTGGAAGTTTCTGCCAGGAAGATTCATACAGAAATGAATTACCAAATTGCGGTAAGCGATTCTTTGTTGTAGAAACGGTCGTCGCGTTTTCTATAAAATTTGTTTTTAAAGTTGCTTCGGCGAGATATCTTCAATACGAGTTGTAACGTTTCCCTGATTTGAAACCATGCTGCGGTGAGACATTTTATGAATTTTCTTGTTTTAATTTGGCTTATCTCTAAAAGCAATAACACTTAAGTTGCTTTGTCGAAGTTGTTGTTGGCTGCAAATTG
Source organism: Orbicella faveolata (assembly GCF_042242905.1). Classification (NCBI taxonomy): domain Eukaryota; kingdom Metazoa; phylum Cnidaria; class Anthozoa; order Scleractinia; family Merulinidae; genus Orbicella; species Orbicella faveolata. The sequence goes on from NW_028301576.1 coordinate 12,716,728, forward strand.
TAAACAAATAGTTTTCTGTCGGTTTTTCACTGATAACCTTGCGTCTAAAACAAGAAATACTTTTAGGCGAGTTTTGAAGTTCTCTTTGTCCTAGTAGTGACAGCCGCTTTGTAGACTGCCAACATTTCTTCTTCTGTTGGGGCTGGAAATCAAGAAAGGTCAAGAAACCATTTTCTTTTCCAACCACCATGAAATACCAGGTGAGCTTTCGCGCGAGAACATGATATTTTCACAAGTGAAAATAACATTCGGCTCGGTTGTTGGTTGAAAAACTAAGTAATGCTTTCAATTTTATACACAAGAAAAAGTGCTGAAAGGTTATTAACAAAGCAGAACTTTGAAATAGTTTATTGCGCACGAAAATTTAGTTGACTGTTGTTGTTGTTGTTGTTGTTTTTGACGTGTGCAAAATCTGATATACGACTTACGCTGTACAACTTGGGCTTAAATGGAAAAAATGGCCGGCTACGCCCCTCATAACTTATGTTTAGGGTAGCTGTGCCAGCCGCAACGGTCATAAATGGCTGGTTTGCAGTGTCCCCCCATCAAAAATAAAAATCATAACTATTAAATAAATTAAGTCAAGAAGCTGGGATATGAAAGATGATTGATATATAAACAACCTTGCCAAGATTTAGGTCTGTGCAGTTTTTCATTCTCCCGTTATTCGGAGAAGTGTTGCACTCAAATTTATGGAGCTTTGTATGAATTCGAAGTCGCTATGTTTGTGCCCCTCGGAGGGACACAAACATGGCGGCCGTAAAGTAACAGAAACATCTATCATCGAGTTTTGCCATTGAAACGAAAAGTTATTACTCTAGATCTCCGAAACACTGAAATTAACACTTTTATAGAGCAACAACTGTTTAGTTAGCAAAAACTTGAGCAATAACTCATCTTTTTGACTACTCGAAAGCCTTATCGGGCCGCCATTTTAATGTCACGCAACGCATAAACTTGGAAATTCAAACGTGCCTTATTTCAAAATGAGGAACCCTGTGGAGCTTAAACGCCGCAAAACATCAAGTTATTAGAGGGTCTTACTTCTGATGAAACTAAAACTTCAGAAGGATTGGTAATTTCTTATTTTGGAAAATGATGACGTCACGTGAAAAGCGGCAATAGGGTAGCGAAAAAACGCAGGTTTTGGTCGTAAATAGGGTACGGGTTTTGGGAAGTGAACCGCACACCCCCACCCAACTTTTCTGGGACTACCCTCCAGGGAAGAATACTCTGTCCTAAGCTTCCTGCATTGCTACAGCCTCTAGCAACACATCTTCCTTGCATTCTGCAACAATTTTGACACACACTATCGCATCTTCGCATTCTTCTCAGAAGCAAAACATTGTCATTCCCGAAATGACGTCAGAAGCCAACCCACCCGTTGTCCGCTGTTCCTCTGTCGTGAACATGGAAAAGGTTGGAAAAGGCCATTTTACGAACTTTAGAACATAGGTTTAGCAACAACATTGACCAATCAGAGCGTGCGTAGTATTTCAGTTATTTTATAAATATTAATAACTTACCATTCCAGACAGTGTCTTTTGATTATCCTGACGGATGTCTAGCTTAAACGTTGATATATGACGGTCGGATGCTTCTTTCAGTTCGTTACTTGTACACTCTACAGAACCATTAGGCTTGGAATCTCCGGGAAAAATTTGACCTGGCCTAACCCCGCCAAATATTATCCAAGCATAGCGCGATCCATACATCTTCTTTTTAAAGGCCTATCAATACAACATCAATCAAGTACTGCTTAAGGTGGCTCCCTAGAGTATTTACGAACACCCTCCCTATAGAGGGCGAGTTAGAAAAGGAAACTTAGTGAATTTCTCTGAAAGTTTCCCCGTAGAGATTTCCCAGTATGGATATTGTTAAAATAAGGCTTATGTTTTGGTTGTCAATTTTTGGTTTAAGGCCGTTACCATGGCAACATTCCATCTAATGACAGGTAGATATATTCCTCATTTCCGCCTAAATTCCTTGATATCTACTTATTTCTTCCTTCGGTGAAATGTTTTCATACTTTGCCACATTACGGAAATGATATCGTAAAATAGGGAGCCGCTCTGATGTTGCTTACTACAGTTTTGATGGATTATAAAGTCCAACTTCTAACTCTTTTGAAAAATGTTCCAAGATGTATTTCCTTTCTCTATTTACTGTTTACTTAAATCTATGTCTATGGTAAAAAAACTTGAACAATTAAAAAACTTGAACAATTAAACGTCAACAAATGGCCAAAATAATCGACCGAGTACTTGAAGAGAGACTGGGCACTAGTAGGTTAAATCACGTTTTTCTCAAAATCTACTCGCATGACCCCACCTCAACATTTCAGGAATAAGAAATTGGCTCTGATTTAACATTCATGCAGAGTAAAATAAAAATCTGTACGACAGATTTTTCGCAAACTAAGAAAATGTGAAATCAAAAATAGCTCAAAATCTGTCTTACAGATTTTTTAAAAATTTTGGCTCTCAATGTTACTTACCCCTACAAATCAACTGTGGAAATTTCATCATGGGTTGTATGGTAGGTTTTCGAGCAACCCTCGATCAAAACCTGGCTTTTACAACCGTGGACGAGAATTTAATTGCCCATGCCCTTTATTTAAGCGCGCGCTCATGTGACGCGATGTATCGCGCGCGAGAAAGCAATAGTAATTTAGAGCTCTTTTACCGGTTATTTATCGAACTTTTATGTCATAATGCTTTCGCCCTAGGCTTAAACACATGTTTGAACGGAGTTTGAAACTATTGCTACGTATGCCGAAGTGATTTAACGCCTTTCAAGTGCTGAAGTGGTTTTCGTTTCTTCTTAGGGTTGCTTGCGTCATTTGTGCACGCGCAATTAATACTGACGTCTGGCAAGCAATCATAGCGCGCGATAACAGTCTCCAAAAAACCGTAGTAAGCCCCCTAAGGGCCCATTAACCGATTTTTGCGCGCGAGGTGAAATTTCACTTCCGGTTACTTACGTCAGCCTGAGCGCGGAAAATAAAAACAACTCAATAACTTCAAAAATTCGCTTACATTTTAGATGTTTTTCTTTGTGTTTCACAAAATTCAAAGTAAAAAAAGTACAAGCAAAGACAAAATAAGAGAAAGACAGGAAAACAAGAGCAATAGAAAGAGAAACACTAACTCCGTGTGGCTTTGTTTGATCTTACCGAAGTGTGCTAGTAGTGTAAATTGCGCACGCGCTTCTGGGGTAACTTCCAATATATATCGGGCGCACTTCCGGTCTCATTGAATGCTAAAGAAAACCCGGTATTTCATTAAATCCAACCTTTTTTGACGGAATTCAATTACAGTCAACGTTTGGCAACATAGCTATGCATTCCTCTTTCGAAATCACGCTTTTTTTTTTTTTTTAGAAAATTACCAATTTTTCAGTATTTTGAAATTCTCTCAAAATCTGACCTTTTAGAAGTGAAACAAAACCTTTGCATTGGGTAATGAGGATTTAAATTAAAATATTAAATCAATGAAAAAAATCCCGATAAAGTAATTTGCCTGGGAGCTTTTGCGTTTATTCCAGTATTAGTTACGTGACCATGCGCGTGGCTTGATGACGTCATCACTAGTGTTACCGATAATGAAAAAGTTAAAACACATGAAATAACCCTGAACTAACTAAAAATGATGAGGTCATATGAGAATAAATTTTTCTTAGCGACGGCTGGAAAAGATCAGTTTACGGGTCCTTAAGGACGTTCGCGCTAATTGTTTCTGCGCATCCTTACTGCACACGCAAATTCACACGCCACGTCGGGCATGAGACCGCACGCTAAGTAATAAAACGAACAATGATAGGGCAGATGGCCATTGCTATAGCTTTGCCTGGATTTAGCGATCTTGACGTGACCCCTACTTTTCTTTCCAGAAACAGATTTTATGTACAATCATCTCCACATTGTCCAAAAATGAACAAAAAATCAATGTGGGAAGTTAAAAAAAATCTCAAGATTTCTGTCCACGGGACATCGAATCTTGCCATCGTGTGGCTGCAAGGCTCGTGAGACTATGGTCGCTAAATGCGAACTTGTTCTTTCAGGAACCTCACCAGTTGACTAAATTCACTTAATAGGTCCACTTAAACAATATTTGGCAGAGAACATTTCACTTCAAAGATCTAATTGCAATATTTTGGGGCTTTCAGACACTGTGGCCTTATTCGCTAACGAAGCCCGATTTTTTGAGATTTAGCGTGTTCTTCTGAGCATGTTCTCTCCAAAACGAAGTCGGTGACCCCCCATTTTTTTAAAATTTCTGACATAACTAACTCATCATCTGACAGTGGTAAAAGTCTCAGAAAAAAATCAATGCTGGAAAATTTTCGCGCGAACGTCCTTAAGGCGGCTCCCTGTAGTGTTACGATTGCACGCGCGAATGGGACGAAAGCTCAAGTAATATGCGCGCGCTCAAAGGAAAACATAAGTGTTTTTCGATCTTTATGACGTCAACATGAGGACAAAAAGCAAAACTGACAATAAATTTTCCCGCGTTTCCTTCGGGGAATTTTTTTTAAAATTCGGCTCAGTTGTAACCACTTACAAATCCTATAAAATACCCTATTTTTGTTAAAATCTGTCAGAGCTAATCTAATATATATATGTTATTGGCCGGCTGGGAGGTCCGTATAGGGAAAAACTGTGACCGAGGTCTTGAAAATGCTGCCCGAGGCCGCAGGCCGAGGGCAGCATTTTCAAGCCCGAGGTCACAGTCTTTAATTAAGTTGAGTCATTTAATTAATTAAATTAAATTAAATTAAATTAAATTAAATTAAATTAAATTAAATTAAATTAAATTAAATTAAATTAATTAATTATTTAATTAAATTGAGTCATTTTTTAATTAAAATTGTATAGAGAGAGACACGCAGGATTACTCGCCATTACAGCGCCGAGCTACAAACAGCCAAACAAACTCTCACAACTTCAAAAAACTCAATTGAATTTACTTACAGTGACTTTCCTTGCCATTTAAAGGTGAGTAGAGATAAAATTGCGTTGATTAATCGTCGATGGAAGTGTGAAAAGGGCGAAAAATTGACGATTACCGCTAATTCGTTCACGAAAATAGATCAACTCGACGGATTCCGCCCGCTGTGGCGGTCCGGATGAGAAAATTCCGCCCCCTCCCGGAACCAATCAAATTGTAGGATTTGTTGAATTGCGCCCGCTCACGAGCTGAGAAAAAGATAAATCTAGAAGACTGACAAATTACAGAATATTGGAAAAACCGTCTGAACAACCTTTACTTTTTACGAATTCAAAATGTCAGGTAATATCATTTCCATAATGTGGCAAAGTATGAAAACATTTCACCGAAGGAAAAAATTAATAAATATTAAGGAGTTCAGGCGGAAATGAGGAATATATCTGCCTGTCATTAGATGGGATGTTGCCATGGTAACGGCCTTAAACCAAAAATTGACAACCATAAAATAAGCCTTATTTTAACAATATCCACACTGGTAAATCTCTACGGGGAAAACTTTAAGAGAAATTAACTAAGTTTCCTTTTCTAAGTCGTGCTCTATAGGGAGGGTGTTCGTAAATACTCTAGGGAGCCACCTTAAGCCCTGGCCAAACGGACTCGCAAGTAATCGCAAGCTGCCGCAAGTTGATCTTGCGTAGAGAGTTGCGTTGGGTGGCTAAACGGACTCGCAAGTTTCCTCGCAAGTACCTGCAAGTCGCAATAAAACCCATTTCAAGGCAGACATATCCCATATTTCACTGGCTAATAATAGGTTAATGGACGCCTCTCAACTTGCGTTGACTTGGGTTGAGTGGCCAAACGGTGAAAAACTTGCGTCGACTTGCGTGCAAATTTGACCTCGACCAAAGTGAGCGCAAGTCTTTGCAAGTCAACGCAAGTGCACGCGAGGCCTGGCCAAACGGAGTCGTAAGTAGACGCAAGTTCAGAACTTGCGTCTACTTGCGGCTCCGTTTGGCCAGGGCATTAACGTGATTTCTCAATATTGCATTCCGCATCCCTACTATACACGATTTTTGCGTCATTAGCGCGCGCAAATGAGCGCGTTCAGTTACACAACGAAAGAGATTTCCCTTAAGCTAAGCTCGACAGCGAAATAAATGCTCATTTTTTCTTTAACGAGCATGGTGACCTATGTTTTTTATTGCACTTTTTCAATGAGAACAGTATCCTCAATAACTGAGAAAAAAATTAGCAGAAATCTATGGCTACCCTTTTGGCAAATGAAATAAATTCTACAGAGGGAGACATAAGGGGCCCAACAACGTCCAAATTATGTTTCCTTTAAAGGATAAAAAAATGCAGGGTATTTGAAGACATTTTTTTCTGGGACGTAGATGAATAAACAATGAAAGAAAGAAAAGAAAAAACTCTGTGTGATATAACGCGCTGCATTGAAAAATAATCGAACTTATTTGTTGTGCACGGAGATTACCAAAAGTCTCCTAAATAACCACATTTGTTAGCATTGTGGCATGAAAACAAGCACGGTGATCCACTCTTTGTATTACGTTTTTAATAACTCCTTGTCCTGTAACAACAGCATACCAAGTTTCATCGGAAATCTATGGCGGGTTCTTTACTAAGGAATGACCTTAAAAGTAAAATTGATAAACTGGAAGACCGTCCTGAAGATCACTGAAACAGTACTTTGTTAACGATTCATGGCTGCGCTACTCATAGGTGCGTGACAAAAAAGGAAATTCATATCGCGACAAGGACCGTGACAGTAATAAACAACCAAACAGATTAATGTAACTAAGCTTGAGCGACAAGTTGATCACGTGAACATAGAATACGTTTACAATAAGGAATGATCTGTAATTCAGAGTAGAAAAACAACGTGTTCGGTGACGGTTGAGATTTTTGGTGAGCTTTGTGACGAATAAAAGATTTGAGACGAGACTAGTAATCTGGTGATTTCCAACACCTTTCGAACTTGAAGCCTCTAGACCACCGATAAGTTATCAACAATTGTTTCCTTACGTTGCTCACACACTCACTGTTTTTTTCACAATTCAAAGAAATTAAACGACATAAAAGGTTACTAGTGTTAAAAACTGAAGGTCTACCGGCAGTCATCGCCTTAAGCTGCACATACAACTCGACATGAGAGATGCACCTTTTAACCAATGCCACGCGATATCAACAAAAAAATCACCTCAGAAATCAATTTATAAAGCCGAATTTGGTAGATACAGGAAGTGGCACAAGAGTCCTTTTCAAACTCGTGAAAATATGGGACCCTAACTTGCCAAATTTGACAAAGAAATGTATGTCAGGAGCAACCCTGGCATACATTTCTTTGTCAAATTGTCAAGTTTGGGTCACATATTTTATCATATTTTCAAGAGTTTGAAAAGGATTCTTATGAAGCTTCCCATATTCACCACATCTGTCGTGATAAATCGGGCGGTGAGGCTTATTTTTTGTTTGAATGAAAAAATCTAGACATCGGTAAAAAAGTTCATTGCCTCTACTCGAGTATTCTCGTAAACTAATGGTTATTTACCTCACAGAACACGTTTCTGGCTCCAACGTCACCGAACTCGCCAATTATAATCCTAGCGTCCAGTGACTGAAAGGAAAAGAGAGAAATGACTTAAGTTACACAAAACCGAAATCCAGACTGGCCTTCTGGAAGTGAGACATATGTCGGAAAAGTAGGGGGGTATGAGGAGTCTATCTTTTTGCCAAGGGTCAATGATCGATTGTCGAGGGTAATATTTTTTATTAATGGAACGGTAGGCTCGATTTACTCCGCTCAGTCGAGTCCGGTCTACATGTTCCTCTCCGATTTGGTTAAATATCCGCTAACATGATTGCACATCAGTTCATATCACAAACGTCTTTGCTACAGCGAGAAAGATAATTGATGTTGTCTGCTCGATTCAGGATCAAAGATGGAGAATCGAGTCGAGGTTCGGGGATCGGGTATCAGTCATTTATAAATAGTTAAATAAATAATCAATGAATATTAAAGATAACAATTACTATGACTTCTTGCAATGTAATGTAACTAGTACAAATTATATTTGTATTTGTTAGTCTTCTTGGTTGTTTTCACGCGTTCAACCCATCGGGGGAGTTAGAAACGCGCAGCGTCACAAAGAACGCTGAAAACTGACATCTAAATTGTGTATTTACCGATAAAAGTTCAATACAAAAGTTATCACGGTTTTCGACGCCATCTTGACGGGTAGCCTCAGTTAATTTTTCTCATTTTCCATACATTTGTGTGTAACTTTGGCTGACGAGGGCTCTCGGGAAAAAAAATTACAGACAATGCAGATTATCGGAAATTAGAAAAATTAACTGAGCGTCTTCTAGCCAAGCTAAATCCTTCCATTTTGGAGAATACAATCTTCTACCTAGTATTTTAACGTTTCGATTCACAAATTGCGTAAAATTCAGTTTTGGACTGAAGTTATTTGCCATCGGATTCCTATACAAACCCTATAATTTCTCTGACCGCTTTGCCTACCCGTCAAGATGGCGTCGAAAACCGTGATAAGGTCGTGAGGCACGTGGATAGGAGAATTACTGGAAAGAATGACTAGACAGGACAGCTGCACTACAGCAGGGATTTCTCAAATACCTACTACCACCTATCGAGAAGCCACAATCAACGAAAAAGTACAGTGTTCAATGGATTTGTTTACATTTTTACAGATCTGTGCCTGTTTGGACGATGGACAGCGTGCTTTTGGCCTTCAGTTATTAGTTCAGAAGAAATACAGTGATTCCAGCATTTTAGTTCATTTTCATCATTTTAATGTTACAATTCATACAAAATAACTTTGATTAATATTGTTCACGGCTTTCTTGGTAAGCGTATGTCACGCTGCAAGTGTGAGCTTAATCGGTGAAAATAGGCAAAGATATTACTAAGCGTAGTTTCACCTAACGTGTAAAGGGATAGGAAAATAAACTAATACAAAAATAGCTTTTATAATGGTCTTTGTATTTTAACTTAAAGGCAGAAACTTTCGTAAAATTGTTCCTGCGTTGACCGTAGAAGTGTAGCAGCTGTCATGCTTGTAATTCTATTTGTCGTCATTGTGTATAGCTTTTATTGTTTTAGGCTAGGTGCATTGTTTCTGCTGTTTGTTTTATTGTTCTCACATAGAGTATGGGGCCATTCATGTGAGGCCTTACGAGGGTTGCTCTGAGTTCGTGGCCCGATCGTCTTATGTATTTGCTTTGTCACGCTTCACGCCATAACATAAAATCTAATGGAGTGTGTTCACGTAACGTCATAGAATTCTCAAATCCAAAACTAACAGGAGTGCTCACCGGAGCTCATATACAAAATATAATAATAAAATATCCGCTCCGCAGGGCTTAGTGCGCTGGCTGGGATTCAATAACACGTCAATTTTAAAATTTTTCACGTTGAGCGCTCCTGAACTAAAGAGCCACTAAAGGTTTTACCCTCATCAAGCATAATAAGTACTAAATTTATATCTGTTTACAACTTTCCAGCTCAATAGCGTCCTTCGTTTGGAAACCAGCGCATTTTGAATTTCGGAGTTATGGCGGTGCGTGACATAAACCTAAGATCGCGTTTGTCGAAAAATATATACTTATCTCGTGATTTTTAGCCTTTAGGAGTGAAGGGCCCATTAACCGATTCATGCGCGCTCGCGCGCGTTGCTAAGGAGGTGAAATTTCACTTCCGGTCACACGTCAGCCTGAGCGCGGAAAATAAAAACAACTCAAAAACTTGCAAATTCGCTCACATTTCAGACGTTTTACTTTGTGTTTCGCAAAATGCAAAGTAAAAAAAGTACAAGCAAAGACAAAATAAGAGAAAGACAGAAAAACAAGAGCAATAGAAAGAGAAAAACTAACTTCGTGTGGCTTTGTTTGATCTTACCGAAGTGCGCTGGTAGTGTAAATTGCGAACGCGCTGATAGGGTAACTTTCAATAGATATCGGGCGCACTTCCGGTTTCTTTAAATGCTAAAGGAAACGCGGTTTTTTATTAAATTCGGCCTTTTTCAACGAATTTCGATTAAAGCCAACGTTGGCAACATAGCTATGCATTCCTTTTTCGAAATCATGCTTTTTTCAGAAAATTACGAATTTTTCAATATTTTGAAATGCTCTCAAATTCTGACCTTTTAGAAATTAAACAAAATCGATGCATAGTGTAATGAGGATTTAAATTAAAATACTAAATCAATGAAAAAAATCCCGGGAAGGTAATTTGCCTGGGAGCCTTTGCATTTTTTCTGTATTAGTCACATGACCATGGGCGTGGCCTGATGACGTCATCACTAGTGTTACTGATCAGGAAAAAGTTAAAACATATGAAATAACTCTGAACTAACTAAAAATGATGAGGTTACATGAGACTAAATTTTCCCTAGCAACGGCTCAAAAAGATCGGTTAATGGGCTCTTAAAATATTAGGAAACGTGCTTGTGTAAATGTTTCTTCGTTCGGTTCAGATAATCAGTTGTCTAGATAGCCAAAGTAAGTTCCAGTTGTTTATACTATTTTCCGACCGCCGTATTGGAGGACTAAGGAGGTCCTCCAACATGGCGGCTCCATTAGGAACTTTCATACCGGGAAGCCTGAGTACTAGTTTCGCGGTTTGTAGGGACAAAATTTTCGCGGGAAAAATTGTAAATATGGCGGTCTTTCGTGAAGCGTCATGGTTTTAAAAAACTTTTCATCAGAAATTCGTCTTTGGAGGGAAAAACCCTATGTAAAAGTTAAGAAAATACACATACCCACTTTCAAGTTGTGATAAGTTAAT